>NW_026607734.1:0-120342 GCF_029499605.1 Hyla sarda | reverse complement strand
GGCACTATCACTGCTTGCTGTCAGGGAGGCTGCCAGACAATTTTCCATGCACACTCTGGGCTGGGGGGCAGTCAACCACCAGTACACACAGCAGAACCTAAACCCATACCATTATTGCTAAGCAGCAAGACAGGGGCCCATTGCACTCCCACGGGGCCTTTTTAAATGCAATCCATAACCCGGATTTGCCAGGAACCCTTCTTACTCCTCCTACTTGCATGTGACACTGGGCTTAGGATCTGCATAGGAAACACACACACAAGCACACACCTACCTTTGTTGCCTGCAGATGCCTCCTTGGCTGTCCCCAAACGGTATCAAACCAACACCCACGGGAAGCTGTAAGCATAGAGGACATGCCTGCACCCCATTGGACTTACCTGTGTGGGTTAAACCCGGGTTATTTGACAACCTATGGCGGTGATGGTTCTGCTCAGGCAGAGCAGTGCTGATGCTCCTCATAAAGCTGTCGCTGCTGTGAAGGTTCTAGGTGACATCACAAATCCCTATGGTTACATACACAACAAAGCTGGGTTGTTGTTGTTTACACTCTGCAAGGCCTGTGGAAGTGAGTGACATCATAGCACTGTAGTTCTGAGGGTTCTAGATGGATGCAACAATCTCCTGTTGCTTCTATGAAGGCCATAATAGACGACATCACCAAACAGCTCCATAGTCACATACACAGCAAAGGAGAGATGTTGTTTACACCTAGTGATGTCAGTGGTATTGAGTGACATCACAGCACAGTGCTAAGGCTCCTGGGCCTGGACACAGCAGCGGCTGCAATATCTCAACGGAGAATACGTTTATATATATGTGTGTGTGTGCGCGTATATATATATATATATATATATATATATATATATATTTCTCCGCCGAAATCACTTTTAAACCCATTTCCACCTTTTTTTCCCTTCTCTTCCTCTTACTTTTTTTTCACGTTTTTTTACGTTTTTCTCCTTTTCGCCTCTTTTCTGGGCGTATTATTCTTCTTTTTCTTCTTTTTTTTCGTCTAATGCATACCCCATCAGTGCAGCAATGCTTATTCAATACCGCCAGCAGATGGAGACACTGGGGGATAATTTTCTAAGGATTTATACTGATTTTTCCTGTCTGAATTTGTCGCACAGAAAGTTGCAGGCCAAATATGTGTGACATTTCTGCGACTTTAGCTTCTAGAGCATTTTTACAACATTATACATAGGTGCTGAATACATAAAAAGCGACTGTTCAGCGACAGACAAGTCGCATCGGCTGAAAGTAGGCCAGAATGTCAGTCCATGTTGGAGCAGGTTTAGATACAGTCTAAAGCATAGATCTCAAAGTCTGTGCACAGAATTTAGCAAGGGCCTCGCACCTTCTGATGCATCAGGTAGGTGCACAATAGCATAGCCTAACCCTCTGTACTTTGGTCTATATTGATGCGGGACATAGACAGCCAGCTGATGACCAATCCATTAGTTGTCAGGGAGGCTGCCAGACAATTTTCCATGCACACTCTGGGCTGGGGGGCAGTCAACCACCAGTACACACAGCAGAACCTAAACCCATACCATTATTGCTAAGCAGCAAGACAGGGGCCCATTGCACTCCCACGGGGCCTTTTT
Source organism: Hyla sarda (assembly GCF_029499605.1). Lineage (NCBI taxonomy): Eukaryota > Metazoa > Chordata > Amphibia > Anura > Hylidae > Hyla > Hyla sarda. Next base: position 118,732 of record NW_026607734.1, on the reverse strand, counting down.
AAATGCAATCCATAACCCGGATTTGCCAGGAACCCTTCTTACTCCTCCTACTTGCATGTGACACTGGGCTTAGGATCTGCATAGGAAACACACACACAAGCACACACCTACCTTTGTTGCCTGCAGATGCCTCCTTGGCTGTCCCCAAACGGTATCAAACCAACACCCACGGGAAGCTGTAAGCATAGAGGACATGCCTGCACCCCATTGGACTTACCTGTGTGGGTTAAACCCGGGTTATTTGACAACCTATGGCGGTGATGGTTCTGCTCAGGCAGAGCAGTGCTGATGCTCCTCATAAAGCTGTCGCTGCTGTGAAGGTTCTAGGTGACATCACAAATCCCTATGGTTACATACACAACAAAGCTGGGTTGTTGTTGTTTACACTCTGCAAGGCCTGTGGAAGTGAGTGACATCATAGCACTGTAGTTCTGAGGGTTCTAGATGGATGCAACAATCTCCTGTTGCTTCTATGAAGGCCATAATAGACGACATCACCAAACAGCTCCATAGTCACATACACAGCAAAGGAGAGATGTTGTTTACACCTAGTGATGTCAGTGGTATTGAGTGACATCACAGCACAGTGCTAAGGCTCCTGGGCCTGGACACAGCAGCGGCTGCAATATCTCAACGGAGAATACGTTTATATATATGTGTGTGTGTGCGCGTATATATATATATATATATATATATATATATATATATATATATATATATATATTTCTCCGCCGAAATCACTTTTAAACCCATTTCCACCTTTTTTTCCCTTCTCTTCCTCTTACTTTTTTTTCACGTTTTTTTACGTTTTTCTCCTTTTCGCCTCTTTTCTGGGCGTATTATTCTTCTTTTTCTTCTTTTTTTTCGTCTAATGCATACCCCATCAGTGCAGCAATGCTTATTCAATACCGCCAGCAGATGGAGACACTGGGGGATAATTTTCTAAGGATTTATACTGATTTTTCCTGTCTGAATTTGTCGCACAGAAAGTTGCAGGCCAAATATGTGTGACATTTCTGCGACTTTAGCTTCTAGAGCATTTTTACAACATTATACATAGGTGCTGAATACATAAAAAGCGACTGTTCAGCGACAGACAAGTCGCATTGGCTGAAAGTAGGCCAGAATGTCAGTCCATGTTGGAGCAGGTTTAGATACAGTCTAAAGCATAGATCTCAAAGTCTGTGCACAGAATTTAGCAAGGGCCTCGCACCTTCTGATGCATCAGGTAGGTGCACAATAGCATAGCCTAACCCTCTGTACTTTGGTCTATATTGATGCGGGACATAGACAGCCAGCTGATGACCAATCCATTAGTGCAATGGATGGCTGGAAGCATTTGTCTTTGCCTTTGCAATACCACAGAAGCAATGCATGGTCAATGTACAGCAATGACACACCTGTGTGAACAGCCAGGAGACCCCCCCCCCCCCCATGTTATGTTACATAGTTACATAGTTAGTACGGTCGAAAAAAGACATATGTCCATCAAGTTCAACCAGGGAATTAAGGGGTAGGGGTGTGGCGCGATATTGGGGAAGGGATGAGATTTTATATTTCTTCATAAGCATTAATCTTATTTTGTCAATTAGGAACATTCAGCACCCACCCGCTATCAAGGCAGCTGCCTATCATGTCATGCCCTACCTGCACAGGTGTGCTGGCTACTCAAATGATCCAATTAAGGAGGCCATTTAGTCAGCAGCAGCAGAAGTCCTGTGCCTGGACGCTCCAACAGCGGCCAGACACAAGCAGAAGCAGAAGCAGCACCACCTTTTGTTTTTTGGCTGCAGCAGCAGCAGCAGCAGCAGCAAGGCCCACAGGGCTGGCTAGCTGGCTAGCCAGCAAACAGGTAGCAATGAAAGTAGGAATCTTTCTTTTTAACCCTGTAAGGGGGTGGTGCACTGTACCCGAAGATACTGCCATATCGGGTCAATGCATAGGGCGACGGAAGCAAGCTTCGAAATCGGCCCCCGTTCTCAAAAATCCATTTAATATATGGTCCCCAGATAGGGGACGTATCAGATATTAAACTGATAAGAACAGATACTACACTTGATCTTAGCCAAAAGGCCGAGAAGCGATAACCGTGAAAGGGGCGGGCCCAACAAGGTCCCCTTCATGGGCACTATCACTGCTTGCTGTCAGGGAGGCTGCCAGACAATTTTCCATGCACACTCTGGGCTGGGGGGCAGTCAACCACCAGTACACACAGCAGAACCTAAACCCATACCATTATTGCTAAGCAGCAAGACAGGGGCCCATTGCACTCCCACGGGGCCTTTTTAAATGCAATCCATAACCCGGATTTGCCAGGAACCCTTCTTACTCCTCCTACTTGCATGTGACACTGGGCTTAGGATCTGCATAGGAAACACACACACAAGCACACACCTACCTTTGTTGCCTGCAGATGCCTCCTTGGCTGTCCCCAAACGGTATCAAACCAACACCCACGGGAAGCTGTAAGCATAGAGGACATGCCTGCACCCCATTGGACTTACCTGTGTGGGTTAAATCCGGGTTATTTGACAACCTATGGCGGTGATGGTTCTGCTCAGGCAGAGCAGTGCTGATGCTCCTCATAAAGCTGTCGCTGCTGTGAAGGTTCTAGGTGACATCACAAATCCCTATGGTTACATACACAACAAAGCTGGGTTGTTGTTGTTTACACTCTGCAAGGCCTGTGGAAGTGAGTGACATCATAGCACTGTAGTTCTGAGGGTTCTAGATGGATGCAACAATCTCCTGTTGCTTCTATGAAGGCCATAATAGACGACATCACCAAACAGCTCCATAGTCACATACACAGCAAAGGAGAGATGTTGTTTACACCTAGTGATGTCAGTGGTATTGAGTGACATCACAGCACAGTGCTAAGGCTCCTGGGCCTGGACACAGCAGCGGCTGCAATATCTCAACGGAGAATACGTTTATATATATGTGTGTGTGTGCGCGTATATATATATATATATATATATATATATATATATTTCTCCGCCGAAATCACTTTTAAACCCATTTCCACCTTTTTTTCCCTTCTCTTCCTCTTACTTTTTTTTCACGTTTTTTTACGTTTTTCTCCTTTTCGCCTCTTTTCTGGGCGTATTATTCTTCTTTTTCTTCTTTTTTTTCGTCTAATGCATACCCCATCAGTGCAGCAATGCTTATTCAATACCGCCAGCAGATGGAGACACTGGGGGATAATTTTCTAAGGATTTATACTGTTTTTTCCTGTCTGAATTTGTCGCACAGAAAGTTGCAGGCCAAATATGTGTGACATTTCTGCGACTTTAGCTTCTAGAGCATTTTTACAACATTATACATAGGTGCTGAATACATAAAAAGCGACTGTTCAGCGACAGACAAGTCGCATCGGCTGAAAGTAGGCCAGAATGTCAGTCCATGTTGGAGCAGGTTTAGATACAGTCTAAAGCATAGATCTCAAAGTCTGTGCACAGAATTTAGCAAGGGCCTCGCACCTTCTGATGCATCAGGTAGGTGCACAATAGCATAGCCTAACCCTCTGTACTTTGGTCTATATTGATGCGGGACATAGACAGCCAGCTGATGACCAATCCATTAGTGCAATGGATGGCTGGAAGCATTTGTCTTTGCCTTTGCAATACCACAGAAGCAATGCATGGTCAATGTACAGCAATGACACACCTGTGTGAACAGCCAGGAGACCCCCCCCCCCCCCCCCCATGTTATGTTACATAGTTACATAGTTAGTACGGTCGAAAAAAGACATATGTCCATCAAGTTCAACCAGGGAATTAAGGGGTAGGGGTGTGGCGCGATATTGGGGAAGGGATGAGATTTTATATTTCTTCATAAGCATTAATCTTATTTTGTCAATTAGGAACATTCAGCACCCACCCGCTATCAAGGCAGCTGCCTATCATGTCATGCCCTACCTGCACAGGTGTGCTGGCTACTCAAATGATCCAATTAAGGAGGCCATTTAGTCAGCAGCAGCAGAAGTCCTGTGCCTGGACGCTCCAACAGCGGCCAGACACAAGCAGAAGCAGAAGCAGCAGCAGCACCACCTTTTGTTTTTTGGCTGCAGCAGCAGCAGCAGCAAGGCCCACAGGGCTGGCTAGCTGGCTAGCCAGCAAGCAGGTAGCAATGAAAGTAGGAATCTTTCTTTTTAACCCTGTAAGGGGGTGGTGCACTGTACCCGAAGATACTGCCATATCGGGTCAATGCATAGGGCGACGGAAGCAAGCTTCGAAATCGGCCCCCGTTCTCAAAAATCCATTTAATATATGGTCCCCAGATAGGGGACGTATCAGATATTAAACTGATAAGAACAGATACTACACTTGATCTTAGCCAAAAGGCCGAGAAGCGATAACCGTGAAAGGGGCGGGCCCAACAAGGTCCCCTTCATGGGCACTATCACTGCTTGCTGTCAGGGAGGCTGCCAGACAATTTTCCATGCACACTCTGGGCTGGGGGGCAGTCAACCACCAGTACACACAGCAGAACCTAAACCCATACCATTATTGCTAAGCAGCAAGACAGGGGCCCATTGCACTCCCACGGGGCCTTTTTAAATGCAATCCATAACCCGGATTTGCCAGGAACCCTTCTTACTCCTCCTACTTGCATGTGACACTGGGCTTAGGATCTGCATAGGAAACACACACACAAGCACACACCTACCTTTGTTGCCTGCAGATGCCTCCTTGGCTGTCCCCAAACGGTATCAAACCAACACCCACGGGAAGCTGTAAGCATAGAGGACATGCCTGCACCCCATTGGACTTACCTGTGTGGGTTAAACCCGGGTTATTTGACAACCTTTGGCGGTGATGGTTCTGCTCAGGCAGAGCAGTGCTGATGCTCCTCATAAAGCTGTCGCTGCTGTGAAGGTTCTAGGTGACATCACAAATCCCTATGGTTACATACACAACAAAGCTGGGTTGTTGTTGTTTACACTCTGCAAGGCCTGTGGAAGTGAGTGACATCATAGCACTGTAGTTCTGAGGGTTCTAGATGGATGCAACAATCTCCTGTTGCTTCTATGAAGGCCATAATAGACGACATCACCAAACAGCTCCATAGTCACATACACAGCAAAGGAGAGATGTTGTTTACACCTAGTGATGTCAGTGGTATTGAGTGACATCACAGCACAGTGCTAAGGCTCCTGGGCCTGGACACAGCAGCGGCTGCAATATCTCAACGGAGAATACGTTTATATATATGTGTGTGTGTGCGCGTATATATATATATATATATATATATATATATATATATATATATATATATATTTCTCCGCCGAAATCACTTTTAAACCCATTTCCACCTTTTTTTCCCTTCTCTTCCTCTTACTTTTTTTTCACGTTTTTTTACGTTTTTCTCCTTTTCGCCTCTTTTCTGGGCGTATTATTCTTCTTTTTCTTCTTTTTTTTCGTCTAATGCATACCCCATCAGTGCAGCAATGCTTATTCAATACCGCCAGCAGATGGAGACACTGGGGGATAATTTTCTAAGGATTTATACTGATTTTTCCTGTCTGAATTTGTCGCACAGAAAGTTGCAGGCCAAATATGTGTGACATTTCTGCGACTTTAGCTTCTAGAGCATTTTTACAACATTATACATAGGTGCTGAATACATAAAAAGCGACTGTTCAGCGACAGACAAGTCGCATCGGCTGAAAGTAGGCCAGAATGTCAGTCCATGTTGGAGCAGGTTTAGATACAGTCTAAAGCATAGATCTCAAAGTCTGTGCACAGAATTTAGCAAGGGCCTCGCACCTTCTGATGCATCAGGTAGGTGCACAATAGCATAGCCTAACCCTCTGTACTTTGGTCTATATTGATGCGGGACATAGACAGCCAGCTGATGACCAATCCATTAGTGCAATGGATGGCTGGAAGCATTTGTCTTTGCCTTTGCAATACCACAGAAGCAATGCATGGTCAATGTACAGCAATGACACACCTGTGTGAACAGCCAGGAGACCCCCCCCCCCCCCCCCCCCCCATGTTATGTTACATAGTTACATAGTTAGTACGGTCGAAAAAAGACATATGTCCATCAAGTTCAACCAGGGAATTAAGGGGTAGGGGTGTGGCGCGATATTGGGGAAGGGATGAGATTTTATATTTCTTCATAAGCATTAATCTTATTTTGTCAATTAGGAACATTCAGCACCCACCCGCTATCAAGGCAGCTGCCTATCATGTCATGCCCTACCTGCACAGGTGTGCTGGCTACTCAAATGATCCAATTAAGGAGGCCATTTAGTCAGCAGCAGCAGAAGTCCTGTGCCTGGACGCTCCAACAGCGGCCAGACACAAGCAGAAGCAGAAGCAGCAGCAGCACCACCTTTTGTTTTTTGGCTGCAGCAGCAGCAGCAGCAAGGCCCACAGGGCTGGCTAGCTGGCTAGCCAGCAAGCAGGTAGCAATGAAAGTAGGAATCTTTCTTTTTAACCCTGTAAGGGGGTGGTGCACTGTACCCGAAGATACTGCCATATCGGGTCAATGCATAGGGCGACGGAAGCAAGCTTCGAAATCGGCCCCCGTTCTCAAAAATCCATTTAATATATGGTCCCCAGATAGGGGACGTATCAGATATTAAACTGATAAGAACAGATTTTAACTTGGCTACCCCTGAGGGGTATCTTTTTATTTAGAATTCATAACATTTTACAAAGTGCATTACGATTTATAAATATAATTTTTTTTCAATAAAAACAAATTTTGATAATAAAATCACATATAACAATAAAAGTTCACATAAATACAATCATAATACACTTAAAATGGGCACTTGGTGGCTTTACAAAAGGGCGTTCCATTCATTAAAATACCATTTTCTAGCTAATAAAGGATAATATTTCTTGTCTAATAAAAAGTACTGGTACATATCACTAAAACAAAGAACTAAAACATCATTCACAGATAAAATCTCATGTTTAAAAAGTAAAATGTTTCTGGCATTCCATAGAGCTGCTTTAACACAGTTTATGATCTTCCATGCCATTGTCTCCTGAGTCCGTATTGGGCATTCCAGACATCCATAAAAAACAGCTGCAGAGTTTAAGTCCTTTATTTCTGTTATCTTCTTCACCAGAGGGAGTATTTTAGTCCATATCCTTTTTGCATAAAAACAAGTCCAGAAAAGGTGGTACACGGTCTCGGGTTCCTGGCAGCCCTCCCTCGGGCATACTGCAGTGTTGGCCATCCTTCTTCGGTGCTGGAATGCCCGGCATGGAAGACACTCGTGTATGCAGCTCCAGGCCAGATCTTTCTGTGAATTAAAAAGATAAATCATATTTGCCATCTTCCATATTTTCCTGCATTTCTCTTCATTAAAATTATTCACAGGGGCAATAAAACCACTTTCTTTAATATATTTTAACATTTTTTTGCTATTAGTTACTTCATTAATACTTTTTCCGTTAAAGTTGTACAAGTTGAAAATTTTCTCTAAAATCTTGTATTGTTGGGGAAGATTAAAAGCATAAGGACAGCTTAAAACAGTTTTAAACCACCCATTCCTCCTCATAAAAAAACCTGTATTAAAACGGATAAAATATGACCAGTAACTATCCTTAAAAAGTGTGCTAACACACATGCTAAAAAACTTGGTAAAAAGGAACGCCCTGATGTCGGGGAAGTCCTTTCCACCCATACCTTTTGGCATCATGACGATCTCTCTTCTCAATTTTTCACTCTTGGAGCTCCATAAAAAGGTAAAACATGCTTTAATAATTTTATTTAAAATCATTTCGGGGGGTGGAAAGACCATGCCAAGATACAATAAAATGGGTAAAATCACCATCTTTGTAACTAAAACCTTCCCCTCCATCGTTAGCTTTCTCATGTTCCACATACAAATTTTTGTGTTTATTTTTTGAGCCACCAAGTCCCAGCTATTAAAACCATTGTTTGACTCACTGAAGGAGACCCCTAAAATCTGCACAGACTCAGACACAGGAATGGGTAAATCCCTTAAAAACAGTCCTCCTATATTTAAAACACTGCTTTTATTAAAATTTACCTTAAAACCGGAGGCACAACAAAAAAATTCAACTTGCTTTAGGGCTTTTTGAAGCGATGGGGTGTCCCTTCCAAGCACTGCCACATCGTCCATGTACCCCACTACTTTAGCCTCTAGTCCCCCTCCTCCCGGCAGGGGGACCCCTCTTATTTGCTTATCTCTCCTCAAGGTGCATAGTAGAGGCTCAAGCGCACATATGAAAAGTAGTGGGGACAAAGGACACCCCTGCTTCACTCCGGAATTTAAAATCACATCCTGTGTCTTAAAACCGTTAACTAAAATCTTGCTTGTGCAGTTTTTATAAAAGGCCTTAAGAGACAATAAAAAGCCTTCAGGTATACCCATTTTCTCTAAAACCTTAAAAAGATAAAAATGTGACACTCTGTCAAAAGCCTTCTCGAAGTCTAAGGATAAAATGGCTAGTTTTCCGTTTCTAGACTTTGTGTCACTAATCACATCTTTTAAAAGGTTAAGATTTTCCCATATGCTCCTCCCAGGCACCCCACAGACCTGATTTGAATGGATTATTTTCTCTATTACACTTTTTAATCTATTTGCGCACAGTTTTGCCATCACTTTGTAGTCACAGTTGAGGAGGGTGATTGGTCTCCAGTTCTTTAGATCTGACCGGTCTCCCTTTTTGAACAGCAGGGAGACATCACCCTTCCTCCATGAACCTGGGAGGGCTTTTGTTTTAAATACTTCTGTAAAAAGGGAAAAAAGGTCATCTTTTAAAACACCATAAAAAATGACATAAAACTCAATGGGTATACCGTCAGGACCAGGCACCTTACCGGATTTAAAACTCCTGATCGTCTCTAAAACCTCCTGTTCCGAGATCTCCCTCTGTAAAAGAGACTGGGACACAGGGTCTAAAACATTGGTAATCTCCTTCAATGAGTCATTCATAAAATCAATATCAATATTTTTTGTATTAAAAAGATCCGCATAAAATGAATGTACCCTTTTTAAAATACCCTGTACATCTTTTTCTCCTTGTATATTATCAATTAAAACATTTTTATCCGTTACTTTCTTAAAAAAGTACCTGGAGCAGGTCTCGTTCTCTTCAAGGTGCTTTATTTTGGATCTGAAAATTATCTCTTTTCCCTTCTGCTCCAGGCACTGTTTTATTTCTTTTTTTAAGTCAGTAATTTCTCTATAAACCTCTATACCATTGTCTCTGAATTTGTACAGGGTTTGCAGACGGGTATTTAGAAGGGAGTAAAACTCACGCTTCTCTTTAGCTCTAGAGATCCCTACTCTAATAAAAAACTCTTTTATTTTTATTTTCATTTTCTCCCACCATATACTGATGGGAGTGTTAGGATCTCTTACCCGTCTGCAGTCCTTGTAGAAGTTGATAAAATCGGATAAAACCTGCGGATCTTCTAAAAGGGATACATTCATCTTCCAGGCATTCCTCCCAGTCTTTTTTCTAAAATCACTCTTCACCTTAAAAGATAAAAGTTTGTGATCAGAAAAAACATTGGTTAAAACATCACACTTAAAAGGCAGTACTTGATAAGAACAGAAGATAAAATCGATCCTGGAGCTGCAGTTTGCGTTGCTCCAGGTCACACCGTCTCTTTCTGGTAAAATACTATTGCATTTCTTAAAAACATCAGTAAGTCTAAAATCAATAATCATATTTTTTAACATAGAAGATGTTTTATCATAGTTTCTACTTACTGAATTGGTAAAACGGTGCTCCCCCCTTAAAATACAATTAAAATCACCTGCTAAAATAAGAGGTTCAGAATCATTGATAAAAAGGGGTAAAATCTCTAACATCCGTGCTCTATCATTTTTATTGGGTGAACCATAAAAATTTAAAAACTGCCATTTAATACCATCAATAAAAGCTTTAACCAATAAAATTCTGCCTGGTAAAATCTCATGAATAAAATCAATAAAAGCATTTCCTTTAAAAAGTATGGCGACCCCTGCTGATCTGGATTCGTTAGATCCAGACCAGACTGATGGACCGTGTACCCAATCTTTTTTATACTTTTCATAATTTAAACTATGCGGGATGCCGCACTCCTGCAGGAAAACCACAGAAGCAGCAAAAATAGACAAGTAGTTAAAAAGGGCAACCCGTTTCGCTCGTGAACTTATACTTCTTACATTCATAGACAATCCGGACAACTCAGCCATTGGAGATGTAAAAAAAAGGGAGGCTCAGATAACAAACTAAAAACCAGATTGCGCACTGGAGCTCTCGTTACCCCCCACCTCTGACTCTACCGTACACATAGAGGAAGCCGGAGAGGAACCACCATCGCTCGAGCAGCCCCCCTCTTCCAAGACCACAGGTGTATAGACGGAGTACATTGGTAAGAACAGCTTCTGGGCTCCATTCTCTTTTTCGGCGTCCACCTCTTGCCCCTCCATAGGGGTCGGGTGCGTACTTAGGTCCGTTTCCGGGACCTCGGAGATGGTCACCCCTGAAACCTCCTCCTGGCTGGGAGGAGGAGGGGTATCCACCGCTGGGACCTGTGGAGGAGCTTCACTTGGAGCCCCCGTCACGACAGGAACTTCCATCTGCTCCTCCTGGACCACCTCCGAGTCCGGACGCCCTTTGGAGCCCCTTCGTCTTTTCACCTTTGCTACTCCGTCCGGGTTTTCACACTCAGGGGGACCCCGAGCAGGAGGACCTTCCGGGGTGGAATCGGGCACCTCTCGCTCTTCCACCTTCTCTGAGGTATCTGCCCGATCCCCTCTCGCATTTCTCTTCCCCGGCCTCCTCTCATTTGGGGTCCCCCTTTCCACCTGTGCCTCTTTCTCCTGGGGTTCTTTTGGGGGGGCCGTGGTCTCCATCTCACAGCTTACCTCTTCTTGTGGGGGGTGCTCCTCCTCTCTGGCTTTTCCCCAGGCTGGTCTCCGGACGTCTCTCTTGGGTTGCCCTTGCTGTTCTGTGGTTTTTTTTGGTCTGTGGGGACAGAAAGCATACACGTGACCAAAGTGACGGCAAAAATTACATCTCAAACCCTTATCACATTTTTCTGTTTCATGTTGCATGCTTCCACATTTCTTACAGGAACTTTCACAATTTTCCTTTATGTGCCCATAACGTTGGCACCTTCTGCAGAAGTTTGGCATTCCCGCAAAAAAGAGGTCGCCACACACATTGTTTAATTTAAAACGAGCAGGCGGTAATAGTATCCCCCCTGGGAGGGTGGGGTCTTTGTTGCACGTGACTTGATATCGCCATTTTGAGGTCCAGACACCACAGTCGTTCATGATTTTTCCTCTGAACTCCACCTTTTTAAAGTAGGCTGCCAGGAACCCATCGATCTCTCTCTGATTTACAAAAGGGGAGTACATCTTCACGACAATCAACTTGGTTTCATCTAGGACGTGCTCGACAATTTGGATACCCTTAAGCCTCGGATCATCCTGCTTTGGAATTTTCATTACTGCATCTAAGAATACGCCTTCCCCTATGAAAGTGCAGTCGTAGATCCTCCGCTTAGGGTAATCCTGGATGGCCAAAATCTCTCGCTTACGAACATTAAGAATCTTGTCGAGCACGTCCTCTATCACGAACCTCATGCCACGTGCATCCGCCGCATCACCTGTGAGAATGACCCGCACAGTGTGTTTAATCCGGGCATAAGCCGGTACCGAACCAGGATCTAGATCTTCATCCATGGTTCATTCGTGTTTTGGTCTGGTTCTCTCCGCTCCAACCAACCAGCCAATTCGCTCAAACCTCTCTCCACCCAAAGGCTTTGAGAGGCGATCGCAACCCGTTACCCTGGGACTAAGCCCTCTCCCCAATAGCAACAAATGGGTGAAGCCCAGGCAATAAACCTGGGCGATCCCACAAGGCCGAGGAGAGGGGTACCCGAGTACCTTCTGACCAGATCTCCTGTATTACTACACTTGATCTTAGCCAAAAGGCCGAGAAGCGATAACCGTGAAAGGGGCGGGCCCAACAAGGTCCCCTTCATGGGCACTATCACTGCTTGCTGTCAGGGAGGCTGCCAGACAATTTTCCATGCACACTCTGGGCTGGGGGGCAGTCAACCACCAGTACACACAGCAGAACCTAAACCCATACCATTATTGCTAAGCAGCAAGACAGGGGCCCATTGTACTCCCACGGGGCCTTTTTAAATGCAATCCATAACCCGGATTTGCCAGGAACCCTTCTTACTCCTCCTACTTGCATGTGACACTGGGCTTAGGATCTGCATAGGAAACACACACACAAGCACACACCTACCTTTGTTGCCTGCAGATGCCTCCTTGGCTGTCCCCAAACGGTATCAAACCAACACCCACGGGAAGCTGTAAGCATAGAGGACATGCCTGCACCCCATTGGACTTACCTGTGTGGGTTAAACCCGGGTTATTTGACAACCTATGGCGGTGATGGTTCTGCTCAGGCAGAGCAGTGCTGATGCTCCTCATAAAGCTGTCGCTGCTGTGAAGGTTCTAGGTGACATCACAAATCCCTATGGTTACATACACAACAAAGCTGGGTTGTTGTTGTTTACACTCTGCAAGGCCTGTGGAAGTGAGTGACATCATAGCACTGTAGTTCTGAGGGTTCTAGATGGATGCAACAATCTCCTGTTGCTTCTATGAAGGCCATAATAGACGACATCACCAAACAGCTCCATAGTCACATACACAGCAAAGGAGAGATGTTGTTTACACCTAGTGATGTCAGTGGTATTGAGTGACATCACAGCACAGTGCTAAGGCTCCTGGGCCTGGACACAGCAGCGGCTGCAATATCTCAACGGAGAATACGTTTATATATATGTGTGTGTGTGCGCGTATATATATATATATATATATATATATATATATATATATATATATTTCTCCGCCGAAATCACTTTTAAACCCATTTCCACCTTTTTTTCCCTTCTCTTCCTCTTACTTTTTTTTCACGTTTTTTTACGTTTTTCTCCTTTTCGCCTCTTTTCTGGGCGTATTATTCTTCCTTTTCTTCTTTTTTTTCGTCTAATGCATACCCCATCAGTGCAGCAATGCTTATTCAATACCGCCAGCAGATGGAGACACTGGGGGATAATTTTCTAAGGATTTATACTGATTTTTCCTGTCTGAATTTGTCGCACAGAAAGTTGCAGGCCAAATATGTGTGACATTTCTGCGACTTTAGCTTCTAGAGCATTTTTACAACATTATACATAGGTGCTGAATACATAAAAAGCGACTGTTCAGCGACAGACAAGTCGCATCGGCTGAAAGTAGGCCAGAATGTCAGTCCATGTTGGAGCAGGTTTAGATACAGTCTAAAGCATAGATCTCAAAGTCTGTGCACAGAATTTAGCAAGGGCCTCGCACCTTCTGATGCATCAGGTAGGTGCACAATAGCATAGCCTAACCCTCTGTACTTTGGTCTATATTGATGCGGGACATAGACAGCCAGCTGATGACCAATCCATTAGTGCAATGGATGGCTGGAAGCATTTGTCTTTGCCTTTGCAATACCACAGAAGCAATGCATGGTCAATGTACAGCAATGACACACCTGTGTGAACAGCCAGGAGACCCCCCCCCCCCCCCCCATGTTATGTTACATAGTTACATAGTTAGTACGGTCGAAAAAAGACATATGTCCATCAAGTTCAACCAGGGAATTAAGGGGTAGGGGTGTGGCGCGATATTGGGGAAGGGATGAGATTTTATATTTCTTCATAAGCATTAATCTTATTTTGTCAATTAGGAACATTCAGCACCCACCCGCTATCAAGGCAGCTGCCTATCATGTCATGCCCTACCTGCACAGGTGTGCTGGCTACTCAAATGATCCAATTAAGGAGGCCATTTAGTCAGCAGCAGCAGAAGTCCTGTGCCTGGACGCTCCAACAGCGGCCAGACACAAGCAGAAGCAGAAGCAGCAGCAGCACCACCTTTTGTTTTTTGGCTGCAGCAGCAGCAAGGCCCACAGGGCTGGCTAGCTGGCTAGCCAGCAAGCAGGTAGCAATGAAAGTAGGAATCTTTCTTTTTAACCCTGTAAGGGGGTGGTGCACTGTACCCGAAGATACTGCCATATCGGGTCAATGCATAGGGCGACGGAAGCAAGCTTCGAAATCGGCCCCCGTTCTCAAAAATCCATTTAATATATGGTCCCCAGATAGGGGACGTATCAGATATTAAACTGATAAGAACAGATACTACACTTGATCTTAGCCAAAAGGCCGAGAAGCGATAACCGTGAAAGGGGCGGGCCCAACAAGGTCCCCTTCATGGGCACTATCACTGCTTGCTGTCAGGGAGGCTGCCAGACAATTTTCCATGCACACTCTGGGCTGGGGGGCAGTCAACCACCAGTACACACAGCAGAACCTAAACCCATACCATTATTGCTAAGCAGCAAGACAGGGGCCCATTGCACTCCCACGGGGCCTTTTTAAATGCAATCCATAACCCGGATTTGCCAGGAACCCTTCTTACTCCTCCTACTTGCATGTGACACTGGGCTTAGGATCTGCATAGGAAACACACACACAAGCACACATCTACCTTTGTTGCCTGCAGATGCCTCCTTGGCTGTCCCCAAACGGTATCAAACCAACACCCACGGAAGCTGTAAGCATAGAGGACATGCCTGCACCCCATTGGACTTACCTGTGTGGGTTAAACCCGGGTTATTTGACAACCTATGGCGGTGATGGTTCTGCTCAGGCAGAGCAGTGCTGATGCTCCTCATAAAGCTGTCGCTGCTGTGAAGGTTCTAGGTGACATCACAAATCCCTATGGTTACATACACAACAAAGCTGGGTTGTTGTTGTTTACACTCTGCAAGGCCTGTGGAAGTGAGTGACATCATAGCACTGTAGTTCTGAGGGTTCTAGATGGATGCAACAATCTCCTGTTGCTTCTATGAAGGCCATAATAGACGACATCACCAAACAGCTCCATAGTCACATACACAGCAAAGGAGAGATGTTGTTTACACCTAGTGATGTCAGTGGTATTGAGTGACATCACAGCACAGTGCTAAGGCTCCTGGGCCTGGACACAGCAGCGGCTGCAATATCTCAACGGAGAATACGTTTATATATATGTGTGTGTGTGCGCGTATATATATATATATATATATATATATATATATATATATATATATTCTCCGCCGAAATCACTTTTAAACCCATTTCCACCTTTTTTTCCCTTCTCTTCCTCTTACTTTTTTTTCACGTTTTTTTACGTTTTTCTCCTTTTCGCCTCTTTTCTGGGCGTATTATTCTTCCTTTTCTTCTTTTTTTTCGTCTAATGCATACCCCATCAGTGCAGCAATGCTTATTCAATACCGCCAGCAGATGGAGACACTGGGGGATAATTTTCTAAGGATTTATACTGATTTTTCCTGTCTGAATTTGTCGCACAGAAAGTTGCAGGCCAAATATGTGTGACATTTCTGCGACTTTAGCTTCTAGAGCATTTTTACAACATTATACATAGGTGCTGAATACATAAAAAGCGACTGTTCAGCGACAGACAAGTCGCATCGGCTGAAAGTAGGCCAGAATGTCAGTCCATGTTGGAGCAGGTTTAGATACAGTCTAAAGCATAGATCTCAAAGTCTGTGCACAGAATTTAGCAAGGGCCTCGCACCTTCTGATGCATCAGGTAGGTGCACAATAGCATAGCCTAACCCTCTGTACTTTGGTCTATATTGATGCGGGACATAGACAGCCAGCTGATGACCAATCCATTAGTGCAATGGATGGCTGGAAGCATTTGTCTTTGCCTTTGCAATACCACAGAAGCAATGCATGGTCAATGTACAGCAATGACACACCTGTGTGAACAGCCAGGAGACCCCCCCCCCCCCCCCCATGTTATGTTACATAGTTACATAGTTAGTACGGTCGAAAAAAGACATATGTCCATCAAGTTCAACCAGGGAATTAAGGGGTAGGGGTGTGGCGCGATATTGGGGAAGGGATGAGATTTTATATTTCTTCATAAGCATTAATCTTATTTTGTCAATTAGGAACATTCAGCACCCACCCGCTATCAAGGCAGCTGCCTATCATGTCATGCCCTACCTGCACAGGTGTGCTGGCTACTCAAATGATCCAATTAAGGAGGCCATTTAGTCAGCAGCAGCAGAAGTCCTGTGCCTGGACGCTCCAACAGCGGCCAGACACAAGCAGAAGCAGAAGCAGCAGCAGCACCACCTTTTGTTTTTTGGCTGCAGCAGCAGCAGCAGCAAGGCCCACAGGGCTGGCTAGCTGGCTAGCCAGCAAGCAGGTAGCAATGAAAGTAGGAATCTTTCTTTTTAACCCTGTAAGGGGGTGGTGCACTGTACCCGAAGATACTGCCATATCGGGTCAATGCATAGGGCGACGGAAGCAAGCTTCGAAATCGGCCCCCGTTCTCAAAAATCCATTTAATATATGGTCCCCAGATAGGGGACGTATCAGATATTAAACTGATAAGAACAGATACTACACTTGATCTTAGCCAAAAGGCCGAGAAGCGATAACCGTGAAAGGGGCGGGCCCAACAAGGTCCCCTTCATGGGCACTATCACTGCTTGCTGTCAGGGAGGCTGCCAGACAATTTTCCATGCACACTCTGGGCTGGGGGGCAGTCAACCACCAGTACACACAGCAGAACCTAAACCCATACCATTATTGCTAAGCAGCAAGACAGGGGCCCATTGCACTCCCACGGGGCCTTTTTAAATGCAATCCATAACCCGGATTTGCCAGGAACCCTTCTTACTCCTCCTACTTGCATGTGACACTGGGCTTAGGATCTGCATAGGAAACACACACACAAGCACACACCTACCTTTGTTGCCTGCAGATGCCTCCTTGGCTGTCCCCAAACGGTATCAAACCAACACCCACGGGAAGCTGTAAGCATAGAGGACATGCCTGCACCCCATTGGACTTACCTGTGTGGGTTAAACCCGGGTTATTTGACAACCTATGGCGGTGATGGTTCTGCTCAGGCAGAGCAGTGCTGATGCTCCTCATAAAGCTGTCGCTGCTGTGAAGGTTCTAGGTGACATCACAAATCCCTATGGTTACATACACAACAAAGCTGGGTTGTTGTTGTTTACACTCTGCAAGGCCTGTGGAAGTGAGTGACATCATAGCACTGTAGTTCTGAGGGTTCTAGATGGATGCAACAATCTCCTGTTGCTTCTATGAAGGCCATAATAGACGACATCACCAAACAGCTCCATAGTCACATACACAGCAAAGGAGAGATGTTGTTTACACCTAGTGATGTCAGTGGTATTGAGTGACATCACAGCACAGTGCTAAGGCTCCTGGGCCTGGACACAGCAGCGGCTGCAATATCTCAACGGAGAATACGTTTATATATATGTGTGTGTGTGCGCGTATATATATATATATATATATATATATATATATATATATATATATTCTCCGCCGAAATCACTTTTAAACCCATTTCCACCTTTTTTTCCCTTCTCTTCCTCTTACTTTTTTTTCACGTTTTTTTACGTTTTTCTCCTTTTCGCCTCTTTTCTGGGCGTATTATTCTTCTTTTTCTTCTTTTTTTTCGTCTAATGCATACCCCATCAGTGCAGCAATGCTTATTCAATACCGCCAGCAGATGGAGACACTGGGGGATAATTTTCTAAGGATTTATACTGATTTTTCCTGTCTGAATTTGTCGCACAGAAAGTTGCAGGCCAAATATGTGTGACATTTCTGCGACTTTAGCTTCTAGAGCATTTTTACAACATTATACATAGGTGCTGAATACATAAAAAGCGACTGTTCAGCGACAGACAAGTCGCATCGGCTGAAAGTAGGCCAGAATGTCAGTCCATGTTGGAGCAGGTTTAGATACAGTCTAAAGCATAGATCTCAAAGTCTGTGCACAGAATTTAGCAAGGGCCTCGCACCTTCTGATGCATCAGGTAGGTGCACAATAGCATAGCCTAACCCTCTGTACTTTGGTCTATATTGATGCGGGACATAGACAGCCAGCTGATGACCAATCCATTAGTGCAATGGATGGCTGGAAGCATTTGTCTTTGCCTTTGCAATACCACAGAAGCAATGCATGGTCAATGTACAGCAATGACACACCTGTGTGAACAGCCAGGAGACCCCCCCCCCCCCCCCATGTTATGTTACATAGTTACATAGTTAGTACGGTCGAAAAAAGACATATGTCCATCAAGTTCAACCAGGGAATTAAGGGGTAGGGGTGTGGCGCGATATTGGGGAAGGGATGAGATTTTATATTTCTTCATAAGCATTAATCTTATTTTGTCAATTAGGAACATTCAGCACCCACCCGCTATCAAGGCAGCTGCCTATCATGTCATGCCCTACCTGCACAGGTGTGCTGGCTACTCAAATGATCCAATTAAGGAGGCCATTTAGTCAGCAGCAGCAGAAGTCCTGTGCCTGGACGCTCCAACAGCGGCCAGACACAAGCAGAAGCAGAAGCAGCAGCAGCACCACCTTTTGTTTTTTGGCTGCAGCAGCAGCAGCAGCAAGGCCCACAGGGCTGGCTAGCTGGCTAGCCAGCAAGCAGGTAGCAATGAAAGTAGGAATCTTTCTTTTTAACCCTGTAAGGGGGTGGTGCACTGTACCCGAAGATACTGCCATATCGGGTCAATGCATAGGGCGACGGAAGCAAGCTTCGAAATCGGCCCCCGTTCTCAAAAATCCATTTAATATATGGTCCCCAGATAGGGGACGTATCAGATATTAAACTGATAAGAACAGATACTACACTTGATCTTAGCCAAAAGGCCGAGAAGCGATAACCGTGAAAGGGGCGGGCCCAACAAGGTCCCCTTCATGGGCACTATCACTGCTTGCTGTCAGGGAGGCTGCCAGACAATTTTCCATGCACACTCTGGGCTGGGGGGCAGTCAACCACCAGTACACACAGCAGAACCTAAACCCATACCATTATTGCTAAGCAGCAAGACAGGGGCCCATTGCACTCCCACGGGGCCTTTTTAAATGCAATCCATAACCCGGATTTGCCAGGAACCCTTCTTACTCCTCCTACTTGCATGTGACACTGGGCTTAGGATCTGCATAGGAAACACACACACAAGCACACACCTACCTTTGTTGCCTGCAGATGCCTCCTTGGCTGTCCCCAAACGGTATCAAACCAACACCCACGGGAAGCTGTAAGCATAGAGGACATGCCTGCACCCCATTGGACTTACCTGTGTGGGTTAAACCCGGGTTATTTGACAACCTATGGCGGTGATGGTTCTGCTCAGGCAGAGCAGTGCTGATGCTCCTCATAAAGCTGTCGCTGCTGTGAAGGTTCTAGGTGACATCACAAATCCCTATGGTTACATACACAACAAAGCTGGGTTGTTGTTGTTTACACTCTGCAAGGCCTGTGGAAGTGAGTGACATCATAGCACTGTAGTTCTGAGGGTTCTAGATGGATGCAACAATCTCCTGTTGCTTCTATGAAGGCCATAATAGACGACATCACCAAACAGCTCCATAGTCACATACACAGCAAAGGAGAGATGTTGTTTACACCTAGTGATGTCAGTGGTATTGAGTGACATCACAGCACAGTGCTAAGGCTCCTGGGCCTGGACACAGCAGCGGCTGCAATATCTCAACGGAGAATACGTTTATATATATGTGTGTGTGTGCGCGTATATATATATATATATATATATATATATATATATATATATATATATTTCTCCGCCGAAATCACTTTTAAACCCATTTCCACCTTTTTTTCCCTTCTCTTCCTCTTACTTTTTTTTCACGTTTTTTTACGTTTTTCTCCTTTTCGCCTCTTTTCTGGGCGTATTATTCTTCTTTTTCTTCTTTTTTTTCGTCTAATGCATACCCCATCAGTGCAGCAATGCTTATTCAATACCGCCAGCAGATGGAGACACTGGGGGATAATTTTCTAAGGATTTATACTGATTTTTCCTGTCTGAATTTGTCGCACAGAAAGTTGCAGGCCAAATATGTGTGACATTTCTGCGACTTTAGCTTCTAGAGCATTTTTACAACATTATACATAGGTGCTGAATACATAAAAAGCGACTGTTCAGCGACAGACAAGTCGCATCGGCTGAAAGTAGGCCAGAATGTCAGTCCATGTTGGAGCAGGTTTAGATACAGTCTAAAGCATAGATCTCAAAGTCTGTGCACAGAATTTAGCAAGGGCCTCGCACCTTCTGATGCATCAGGTAGGTGCACAATAGCATAGCCTAACCCTCTGTACTTTGGTCTATATTGATGCGGGACATAGACAGCCAGCTGATGACCAATCCATTAGTGCAATGGATGGCTGGAAGCATTTGTCTTTGCCTTTGCAATACCACAGAAGCAATGCATGGTCAATGTACAGCAATGACACACCTGTGTGAACAGCCAGGAGACCCCCCCCCCCCCCCATGTTATGTTACATAGTTACATAGTTAGTACGGTCGAAAAAAGACATATGTCCATCAAGTTCAACCAGGGAATTAAGGGGTAGGGGTGTGGCGCGATATTGGGGAAGGGATGAGATTTTATATTTCTTCATAAGCATTAATCTTATTTTGTCAATTAGGAACATTCAGCACCCACCCGCTATCAAGGCAGCTGCCTATCATGTCATGCCCTACCTGCACAGGTGTGCTGGCTACTCAAATGATCCAATTAAGGAGGCCATTTAGTCAGCAGCAGCAGAAGTCCTGTGCCTGGACGCTCCAACAGCGGCCAGACACAAGCAGAAGCAGAAGCAGCAGCAGCACCACCTTTTGTTTTTTGGCTGCAGCAGCAGCAGCAGCAAGGCCCACAGGGCTGGCTAGCTGGCTAGCCAGCAAGCAGGTAGCAATGAAAGTAGGAATCTTTCTTTTTAACCCTGTAAGGGGGTGGTGCACTGTACCCGAAGATACTGCCATATCGGGTCAATGCATAGGGCGACGGAAGCAAGCTTCGAAATCGGCCCCCGTTCTCAAAAATCCATTTAATATATGGTCCCCAGATAGGGGACGTATCAGATATTAAACTGATAAGAACAGATACTACACTTGATCTTAGCCAAAAGGCCGAGAAGCGATAACCGTGAAAGGGGCGGGCCCAACAAGGTCCCCTTCATGGGCACTATCACTGCTTGCTGTCAGGGAGGCTGCCAGACAATTTTCCATGCACACTCTGGGCTGGGGGGCAGTCAACCACCAGTACACACAGCAGAACCTAAACCCATACCATTATTGCTAAGCAGCAAGACAGGGGCCCATTGCACTCCCACGGGGCCTTTTTAAATGCAATCCATAACCCGGATTTGCCAGGAACCCTTCTTACTCCTCCTACTTGCATGTGACACTGGGCTTAGGATCTGCATAGGAAACACACACACAAGCACACACCTACCTTTGTTGCCTGCAGATGCCTCCTTGGCTGTCCCCAAACGGTATCAAACCAACACCCACGGGAAGCTGTAAGCATAGAGGACATGCCTGCACCCCATTGGACTTACCTGTGTGGGTTAAACCCGGGTTATTTGACAACCTATGGCGGTGATGGTTCTGCTCAGGCAGAGCAGTGCTGATGCTCCTCATAAAGCTGTCGCTGCTGTGAAGGTTCTAGGTGACATCACAAATCCCTATGGTTACATACACAACAAAGCTGGGTTGTTGTTGTTTACACTCTGCAAGGCCTGTGGAAGTGAGTGACATCATAGCACTGTAGTTCTGAGGGTTCTAGATGGATGCAACAATCTCCTGTTGCTTCTATGAAGGCCATAATAGACGACATCACCAAACAGCTCCATAGTCACATACACAGCAAAGGAGAGATGTTGTTTACACCTAGTGATGTCAGTGGTATTGAGTGACATCACAGCACAGTGCTAAGGCTCCTGGGCCTGGACACAGCAGCGGCTACAATATCTCAACGGAGAATACGTTTATATATATGTGTGTGTGTGCGCGTATATATATATATATATATATATATATATATATATATATATATTTCTCCGCCGAAATCACTTTTAAACCCATTTCCACCTTTTTTTCCCTTCTCTTCCTCTTACTTTTTTTTCACGTTTTTTTACGTTTTTCTCCTTTTCGCCTCTTTTCTGGGCGTATTATTCTTCTTTTTCTTCTTTTTTTTCGTCTAATGCATACCCCATCAGTGCAGCAATGCTTATTCAATACCGCCAGCAGATGGAGACACTGGGGGATAATTTTCTAAGGATTTATACTGATTTTTCCTGTCTGAATTTGTCGCACAGAAAGTTGCAGGCCAAATATGTGTGACATTTCTGTGACTTTAGCTTCTAGAGCATTTTTACAACATTATACATAGGTGCTGAATACATAAAAAGCGACTGTTCAGCGACAGACAAGTCGCATCGGCTGAAAGTAGGCCAGAATGTCAGTCCATGTTGGAGCAGGTTTAGATACAGTCTAAAGCATAGATCTCAAAGTCTGTGCACAGAATTTAGCAAGGGCCTCGCACCTTCTGATGCATCAGGTAGGTGCACAATAGCATAGCCTAACCCTCTGTACTTTGGTCTATATTGATGCGGGACATAGACAGCCAGCTGATGACCAATCCATTAGTGCAATGGATGGCTGGAAGCATTTGTCTTTGCCTTTGCAATACCACAGAAGCAATGCATGGTCAATGTACAGCAATGACACACCTGTGTGAACAGCCAGGAGACCCCCCCCCCCCCCCCATGTTATGTTACATAGTTACATAGTTAGTACGGTCGAAAAAAGACATATGTCCATCAAGTTCAACCAGGGAATTAAGGGGTAGGGGTGTGGCGCGATATTGGGGAAGGGATGAGATTTTATATTTCTTCATAAGCATTAATCTTATTTTGTCAATTAGGAACATTCAGCACCCACCCGCTATCAAGGCAGCTGCCTATCATGTCATGCCCTACCTGCACAGGTGTGCTGGCTACTCAAATGATCCAATTAAGGAGGCCATTTAGTCAGCAGCAGCAGAAGTCCTGTGCCTGGACGCTCCAACAGCGGCCAGACACAAGCAGAAGCAGAAGCAGCAGCAGCACCACCTTTTGTTTTTTGGCTGCAGCAGCAGCAGCAGCAAGGCCCACAGGGCTGGCTAGCTGGCTAGCCAGCAAGCAGGTAGCAATGAAAGTAGGAATCTTTCTTTTTAACCCTGTAAGGGGGTGGTGCACTGTACCCGAAGATACTGCCATATCGGGTCAATGCATAGGGCGACGGAAGCAAGCTTCGAAATCGGCCCCCGTTCTCAAAAATCCATTTAATATATGGTCCCCAGATAGGGGACGTATCAGATATTAAACTGATAAGAACAGATACTACACTTGATCTTAGCCAAAAGGCCGAGAAGCGATAACCGTGAAAGGGGCGGGCCCAACAAGGTCCCCTTCATGGGCACTATCACTGCTTGCTGTCAGGGAGGCTGCCAGACAATTTTCCATGCACACTCTGGGCTGGGGGGCAGTCAACCACCAGTACACACAGCAGAACCTAAACCCATACCATTATTGCTAAGCAGCAAGACAGGGGCCCATTGCACTCCCACGGGGCCTTTTTAAATGCAATCCATAACCCGGATTTGCCAGGAACCCTTCTTACTCCTCCTACTTGCATGTGACACTGGGCTTAGGATCTGCATAGGAAACACACACACAAGCACACACCTACCTTTGTTGCCTGCAGATGCCTCCTTGGCTGTCCCCAAACGGTATCAAACCAACACCCACGGGAAGCTGTAAGCATAGAGGACATGCCTGCACCCCATTGGACTTACCTGTGTGGGTTAAACCCGGGTTATTTGACAACCTATGGCGGTGATGGTTCTGCTCAGGCAGAGCAGTGCTGATGCTCCTCATAAAGCTGTCGCTGCTGTGAAGGTTCTAGGTGACATCACAAATCCCTATGGTTACATACACAACAAAGCTGGGTTGTTGTTGTTTACACTCTGCAAGGCCTGTGGAAGTGAGTGACATCATAGCACTGTAGTTCTGAGGGTTCTAGATGGATGCAACAATCTCCTGTTGCTTCTATGAAGGCCATAATAGACGACATCACCAAACAGCTCCATAGTCACATACACAGCAAAGGAGAGATGTTGTTTACACCTAGTGATGTCAGTGGTATTGAGTGACATCACAGCACAGTGCTAAGGCTCCTGGGCCTGGACACAGCAGCGGCTGCAATATCTCAACGGAGAATACGTTTATATATATGTGTGTGTGTGCGCGTATATATATATATATATATATATATATATATATATATATATATTTCTCCGCCGAAATCACTTTTAAACCCATTTCCACCTTTTTTTCCCTTCTCTTCCTCTTACTTTTTTTTCACGTTTTTTTACGTTTTTCTCCTTTTCGCCTCTTTTCTGGGCGTATTATTCTTCTTTTTCTTCTTTTTTTTCGTCTAATGCATACCCCATCAGTGCAGCAATGCTTATTCAATACCGCCAGCAGATGGAGACACTGGGGGATAATTTTCTAAGGATTTATACTGATTTTTCCTGTCTGAATTTGTCGCACAGAAAGTTGCAGGCCAAATATGTGTGACATTTCTGCGACTTTAGCTTCTAGAGCATTTTTACAACATTATACATAGGTGCTGAATACATAAAAAGCGACTGTTCAGCGACAGACAAGTCGCATCGGCTGAAAGTAGGCCAGAATGTCAGTCCATGTTGGAGCAGGTTTAGATACAGTCTAAAGCATAGATCTCAAAGTCTGTGCACAGAATTTAGCAAGGGCCTCGCACCTTCTGATGCATCAGGTAGGTGCACAATAGCATAGCCTAACCCTCTGTACTTTGGTCTATATTGATGCGGGACATAGACAGCCAGCTGATGACCAATCCATTAGTGCAATGGATGGCTGGAAGCATTTGTCTTTGCCTTTGCAATACCACAGAAGCAATGCATGGTCAATGTACAGCAATGACACACCTGTGTGAACAGCCAGGAGACCCCCCCCCCCCCCCCCCATGTTATGTTACATAGTTACATAGTTAGTACGGTCGAAAAAAGACATATGTCCATCAAGTTCAACCAGGGAATTAAGGGGTAGGGGTGTGGCGCGATATTGGGGAAGGGATGAGATTTTATATTTCTTCATAAGCATTAATCTTATTTTGTCAATTAGGAACATTCAGCACCCACCCGCTATCAAGGCAGCTGCCTATCATGTCATGCCCTACCTGCACAGGTGTGCTGGCTACTCAAATGATCCAATTAAGGAGGCCATTTAGTCAGCAGCAGCAGAAGTCCTGTGCCTGGACGCTCCAACAGCGGCCAGACACAAGCAGAAGCAGAAGCAGCAGCAGCACCACCTTTTGTTTTTTGGCTGCAGCAGCAGCAGCAGCAAGGCCCACAGGGCTGGCTAGCTGGCTAGCCAGCAAGCAGGTAGCAATGAAAGTAGGAATCTTTCTTTTTAACCCTGTAAGGGGGTGGTGCACTGTACCCGAAGATACTGCCATATCGGGTCAATGCATAGGGCGACGGAAGCAAGCTTCGAAATCGGCCCCCGTTCTCAAAAATCCATTTAATATATGGTCCCCAGATAGGGGACGTATCAGATATTAAACTGATAAGAACAGATACTACACTTGATCTTAGCCAAAAGGCCGAGAAGCGATAACCGTGAAAGGGGCGGGCCCAACAAGGTCCCCTTCATGGGCACTATCACTGCTTGCTGTCAGGGAGGCTGCCAGACAATTTTCCATGCACACTCTGGGCTGGGGGGCAGTCAACCACCAGTACACACAGCAGAACCTAAACCCATACCATTATTGCTAAGCAGCAAGACAGGGGCCCATTGCACTCCCACGGGGCCTTTTTAAATGCAATCCATAACCCGGATTTGCCAGGAACCCTTCTTACTCCTCCTACTTGCATGTGACACTGGGCTTAGGATCTGCATAGGAAACACACACACAAGCACACACCTACCTTTGTTGCCTGCAGATGCCTCCTTGGCTGTCCCCAAACGGTATCAAACCAACACCCACGGGAAGCTGTAAGCATAGAGGACATGCCTGCACCCCATTGGACTTACCTGTGTGGGTTAAACCCGGGTTATTTGACAACCTATGGCGGTGATGGTTCTGCTCAGGCAGAGCAGTGCTGATGCTCC
The DNA here is from genome assembly GCF_029499605.1 of Hyla sarda. Taxonomy (NCBI): domain Eukaryota; kingdom Metazoa; phylum Chordata; class Amphibia; order Anura; family Hylidae; genus Hyla; species Hyla sarda. The sequence goes on along the minus strand of NW_026607734.1, from coordinate 92,613 downwards.
TCATAAAGCTGTCGCTGCTGTGAAGGTTCTAGGTGACATCACAAATCCCTATGGTTACATACACAACAAAGCTGGGTTGTTGTTGTTTACACTCTGCAAGGCCTGTGGAAGTGAGTGACATCATAGCACTGTAGTTCTGAGGGTTCTAGATGGATGCAACAATCTCCTGTTGCTTCTATGAAGGCCATAATAGACGACATCACCAAACAGCTCCATAGTCACATACACAGCAAAGGAGAGATGTTGTTTACACCTAGTGATGTCAGTGGTATTGAGTGACATCACAGCACAGTGCTAAGGCTCCTGGGCCTGGACACAGCAGCGGCTGCAATATCTCAACGGAGAATACGTTTATATATATGTGTGTGTGTGCGCGTATATATATATATATATATATATATATATATATATATATATATATATTCTCCGCCGAAATCACTTTTAAACCCATTTCCACCTTTTTTTCCCTTCTCTTCCTCTTACTTTTTTTTCACGTTTTTTTACGTTTTTCTCCTTTTCGCCTCTTTTCTGGGCGTATTATTCTTCTTTTTCTTCTTTTTTTTCGTCTAATGCATACCCCATCAGTGCAGCAATGCTTATTCAATACCGCCAGCAGATGGAGACACTGGGGGATAATTTTCTAAGGATTTATACTGATTTTTCCTGTCTGAATTTGTCGCACAGAAAGTTGCAGGCCAAATATGTGTGACATTTCTGCGACTTTAGCTTCTAGAGCATTTTTACAACATTATACATAGGTGCTGAATACATAAAAAGCGACTGTTCAGCGACAGACAAGTCGCATCGGCTGAAAGTAGGCCAGAATGTCAGTCCATGTTGGAGCAGGTTTAGATACAGTCTAAAGCATAGATCTCAAAGTCTGTGCACAGAATTTAGCAAGGGCCTCGCACCTTCTGATGCATCAGGTAGGTGCACAATAGCATAGCCTAACCCTCTGTACTTTGGTCTATATTGATGCGGGACATAGACAGCCAGCTGATGACCAATCCATTAGTGCAATGGATGGCTGGAAGCATTTGTCTTTGCCTTTGCAATACCACAGAAGCAATGCATGGTCAATGTACAGCAATGACACACCTGTGTGAACAGCCAGGAGACCCCCCCCCCCCCCCATGTTATGTTACATAGTTACATAGTTAGTACGGTCGAAAAAAGACATATGTCCATCAAGTTCAACCAGGGAATTAAGGGGTAGGGGTGTGGCGCGATATTGGGGAAGGGATGAGATTTTATATTTCTTCATAAGCATTAATCTTATTTTGTCAATTAGGAACATTCAGCACCCACCCGCTATCAAGGCAGCTGCCTATCATGTCATGCCCTACCTGCACAGGTGTGCTGGCTACTCAAATGATCCAATTAAGGAGGCCATTTAGTCAGCAGCAGCAGAAGTCCTGTGCCTGGACGCTCCAACAGCGGCCAGACACAAGCAGAAGCAGAAGCAGCAGCAGCACCACCTTTTGTTTTTTGGCTGCAGCAGCAGCAGCAGCAAGGCCCACAGGGCTGGCTAGCTGGCTAGCCAGCAAGCAGGTAGCAATGAAAGTAGGAATCTTTCTTTTTAACCCTGTAAGGGGGTGGTGCACTGTACCCGAAGATACTGCCATATCGGGTCAATGCATAGGGCGACGGAAGCAAGCTTCGAAATCGGCCCCCGTTCTCAAAAATCCATTTAATATATGGTCCCCAGATAGGGGACGTATCAGATATTAAACTGATAAGAACAGATACTACACTTGATCTTAGCCAAAAGGCCGAGAAGCGATAACCGTGAAAGGGGCGGGCCCAACAAGGTCCCCTTCATGGGCACTATCACTGCTTGCTGTCAGGGAGGCTGCCAGACAATTTTCCATGCACACTCTGGGCTGGGGGGCAGTCAACCACCAGTACACACAGCAGAACCTAAACCCATACCATTATTGCTAAGCAGCAAGACAGGGGCCCATTGCACTCCCACGGGGCCTTTTTAAATGCAATCCATAACCCGGATTTGCCAGGAACCCTTCTTACTCCTCCTACTTGCATGTGACACTGGGCTTAGGATCTGCATAGGAAACACACACACAAGCACACACCTACCTTTGTTGCCTGCAGATGCCTCCTTGGCTGTCCCCAAACGGTATCAAACCAACACCCACGGGAAGCTGTAAGCATAGAGGACATGCCTGCACCCCATTGGACTTACCTGTGTGGGTTAAACCCGGGTTATTTGACAACCTATGGCGGTGATGGTTCTGCTCAGGCAGAGCAGTGCTGATGCTCCTCATAAAGCTGTCGCTGCTGTGAAGGTTCTAGGTGACATCACAAATCCCTATGGTTACATACACAACAAAGCTGGGTTGTTGTTGTTTACACTCTGCAAGGCCTGTGGAAGTGAGTGACATCATAGCACTGTAGTTCTGAGGGTTCTAGATGGATGCAACAATCTCCTGTTGCTTCTATGAAGGCCATAATAGACGACATCACCAAACAGCTCCATAGTCACATACACAGCAAAGGAGAGATGTTGTTTACACCTAGTGATGTCAGTGGTATTGAGTGACATCACAGCACAGTGCTAAGGCTCCTGGGCCTGGACACAGCAGCGGCTACAATATCTCAACGGAGAATACGTTTATATATATGTGTGTGTGTGCGCGTATATATATATATATATATATATATATATATATATATATATATTTCTCCGCCGAAATCACTTTTAAACCCATTTCCACCTTTTTTTCCCTTCTCTTCCTCTTACTTTTTTTTCACGTTTTTTTACGTTTTTCTCCTTTTCGCCTCTTTTCTGGGCGTATTATTCTTCTTTTTCTTCTTTTTTTTCGTCTAATGCATACCCCATCAGTGCAGCAATGCTTATTCAATACCGCCAGCAGATGGAGACACTGGGGGATAATTTTCTAAGGATTTATACTGATTTTTCCTGTCTGAATTTGTCGCACAGAAAGTTGCAGGCCAAATATGTGTGACATTTCTGTGACTTTAGCTTCTAGAGCATTTTTACAACATTATACATAGGTGCTGAATACATAAAAAGCGACTGTTCAGCGACAGACAAGTCGCATCGGCTGAAAGTAGGCCAGAATGTCAGTCCATGTTGGAGCAGGTTTAGATACAGTCTAAAGCATAGATCTCAAAGTCTGTGCACAGAATTTAGCAAGGGCCTCGCACCTTCTGATGCATCAGGTAGGTGCACAATAGCATAGCCTAACCCTCTGTACTTTGGTCTATATTGATGCGGGACATAGACAGCCAGCTGATGACCAATCCATTAGTGCAATGGATGGCTGGAAGCATTTGTCTTTGCCTTTGCAATACCACAGAAGCAATGCATGGTCAATGTACAGCAATGACACACCTGTGTGAACAGCCAGGAGACCCCCCCCCCCCCCCCATGTTATGTTACATAGTTACATAGTTAGTACGGTCGAAAAAAGACATATGTCCATCAAGTTCAACCAGGGAATTAAGGGGTAGGGGTGTGGCGCGATATTGGGGAAGGGATGAGATTTTATATTTCTTCATAAGCATTAATCTTATTTTGTCAATTAGGAACATTCAGCACCCACCCGCTATCAAGGCAGCTGCCTATCATGTCATGCCCTACCTGCACAGGTGTGCTGGCTACTCAAATGATCCAATTAAGGAGGCCATTTAGTCAGCAGCAGCAGAAGTCCTGTGCCTGGACGCTCCAACAGCGGCCAGACACAAGCAGAAGCAGAAGCAGCAGCAGCACCACCTTTTGTTTTTTGGCTGCAGCAGCAGCAGCAGCAAGGCCCACAGGGCTGGCTAGCTGGCTAGCCAGCAAGCAGGTAGCAATGAAAGTAGGAATCTTTCTTTTTAACCCTGTAAGGGGGTGGTGCACTGTACCCGAAGATACTGCCATATCGGGTCAATGCATAGGGCGACGGAAGCAAGCTTCGAAATCGGCCCCCGTTCTCAAAAATCCATTTAATATATGGTCCCCAGATAGGGGACGTATCAGATATTAAACTGATAAGAACAGATACTACACTTGATCTTAGCCAAAAGGCCGAGAAGCGATAACCGTGAAAGGGGCGGGCCCAACAAGGTCCCCTTCATGGGCACTATCACTGCTTGCTGTCAGGGAGGCTGCCAGACAATTTTCCATGCACACTCTGGGCTGGGGGGCAGTCAACCACCAGTACACACAGCAGAACCTAAACCCATACCATTATTGCTAAGCAGCAAGACAGGGGCCCATTGCACTCCCACGGGGCCTTTTTAAATGCAATCCATAACCCGGATTTGCCAGGAACCCTTCTTACTCCTCCTACTTGCATGTGACACTGGGCTTAGGATCTGCATAGGAAACACACACACAAGCACACACCTACCTTTGTTGCCTGCAGATGCCTCCTTGGCTGTCCCCAAACGGTATCAAACCAACACCCACGGGAAGCTGTAAGCATAGAGGACATGCCTGCACCCCATTGGACTTACCTGTGTGGGTTAAACCCGGGTTATTTGACAACCTATGGCGGTGATGGTTCTGCTCAGGCAGAGCAGTGCTGATGCTCCTCATAAAGCTGTCGCTGCTGTGAAGGTTCTAGGTGACATCACAAATCCCTATGGTTACATACACAACAAAGCTGGGTTGTTGTTGTTTACACTCTGCAAGGCCTGTGGAAGTGAGTGACATCATAGCACTGTAGTTCTGAGGGTTCTAGATGGATGCAACAATCTCCTGTTGCTTCTATGAAGGCCATAATAGACGACATCACCAAACAGCTCCATAGTCACATACACAGCAAAGGAGAGATGTTGTTTACACCTAGTGATGTCAGTGGTATTGAGTGACATCACAGCACAGTGCTAAGGCTCCTGGGCCTGGACACAGCAGCGGCTGCAATATCTCAACGGAGAATACGTTTATATATATGTGTGTGTGTGCGCGTATATATATATATATATATATATATATATATATATATATATATTTCTCCGCCGAAATCACTTTTAAACCCATTTCCACCTTTTTTTCCCTTCTCTTCCTCTTACTTTTTTTTCACGTTTTTTTACGTTTTTCTCCTTTTCGCCTCTTTTCTGGGCGTATTATTCTTCTTTTTCTTCTTTTTTTTCGTCTAATGCATACCCCATCAGTGCAGCAATGCTTATTCAATACCGCCAGCAGATGGAGACACTGGGGGATAATTTTCTAAGGATTTATACTGATTTTTCCTGTCTGAATTTGTCGCACAGAAAGTTGCAGGCCAAATATGTGTGACATTTCTGCGACTTTAGCTTCTAGAGCATTTTTACAACATTATACATAGGTGCTGAATACATAAAAAGCGACTGTTCAGCGACAGACAAGTCGCATCGGCTGAAAGTAGGCCAGAATGTCAGTCCATGTTGGAGCAGGTTTAGATACAGTCTAAAGCATAGATCTCAAAGTCTGTGCACAGAATTTAGCAAGGGCCTCGCACCTTCTGATGCATCAGGTAGGTGCACAATAGCATAGCCTAACCCTCTGTACTTTGGTCTATATTGATGCGGGACATAGACAGCCAGCTGATGACCAATCCATTAGTGCAATGGATGGCTGGAAGCATTTGTCTTTGCCTTTGCAATACCACAGAAGCAATGCATGGTCAATGTACAGCAATGACACACCTGTGTGAACAGCCAGGAGACCCCCCCCCCCCCCCCCCATGTTATGTTACATAGTTACATAGTTAGTACGGTCGAAAAAAGACATATGTCCATCAAGTTCAACCAGGGAATTAAGGGGTAGGGGTGTGGCGCGATATTGGGGAAGGGATGAGATTTTATATTTCTTCATAAGCATTAATCTTATTTTGTCAATTAGGAACATTCAGCACCCACCCGCTATCAAGGCAGCTGCCTATCATGTCATGCCCTACCTGCACAGGTGTGCTGGCTACTCAAATGATCCAATTAAGGAGGCCATTTAGTCAGCAGCAGCAGAAGTCCTGTGCCTGGACGCTCCAACAGCGGCCAGACACAAGCAGAAGCAGAAGCAGCAGCAGCACCACCTTTTGTTTTTTGGCTGCAGCAGCAGCAGCAAGGCCCACAGGGCTGGCTAGCTGGCTAGCCAGCAAGCAGGTAGCAATGAAAGTAGGAATCTTTCTTTTTAACCCTGTAAGGGGGTGGTGCACTGTACCCGAAGATACTGCCATATCGGGTCAATGCATAGGGCGACGGAAGCAAGCTTCGAAATCGGCCCCCGTTCTCAAAAATCCATTTAATATATGGTCCCCAGATAGGGGACGTATCAGATATTAAACTGATAAGAACAGATACTACACTTGATCTTAGCCAAAAGGCCGAGAAGCGATAACCGTGAAAGGGGCGGGCCCAACAAGGTCCCCTTCATGGGCACTATCACTGCTTGCTGTCAGGGAGGCTGCCAGACAATTTTCCATGCACACTCTGGGCTGGGGGGCAGTCAACCACCAGTACACACAGCAGAACCTAAACCCATACCATTATTGCTAAGCAGCAAGACAGGGGCCCATTGCACTCCCACGGGGCCTTTTTAAATGCAATCCATAACCCGGATTTGCCAGGAACCCTTCTTACTCCTCCTACTTGCATGTGACACTGGGCTTAGGATCTGCATAGGAAACACACACACAAGCACACACCTACCTTTGTTGCCTGCAGATGCCTCCTTGGCTGTCCCCAAACGGTATCAAACCAACACCCACGGGAAGCTGTAAGCATAGAGGACATGCCTGCACCCCATTGGACTTACCTGTGTGGGTTAAACCCGGGTTATTTGACAACCTATGGCGGTGATGGTTCTGCTCAGGCAGAGCAGTGCTGATGCTCCTCATAAAGCTGTCGCTGCTGTGAAGGTTCTAGGTGACATCACAAATCCCTATGGTTACATACACAACAAAGCTGGGTTGTTGTTGTTTACACTCTGCAAGGCCTGTGGAAGTGAGTGACATCATAGCACTGTAGTTCTGAGGGTTCGTTCTGAGGGTTCTAGATGGATGCAACAATCTCCTGTTGCTTCTATGAAGGCCATAATAGACGACATCACCAAACAGCTCCATAGTCACATACACAGCAAAGGAGAGATGTTGTTTACACCTAGTGATGTCAGTGGTATTGAGTGACATCACAGCACAGTGCTAAGGCTCCTGGGCCTGGACACAGCAGCGGCTGCAATATCTCAACGGAGAATACGTTTATATATATGTGTGTGTGTGCGCGTATATATATATATATATATATATATATATATATATATATATCTCCGCCGAAATCACTTTTAAACCCATTTCCACCTTTTTTTCCCTTCTCTTCCTCTTACTTTTTTTTCACGTTTTTTTACGTTTTTCTCCTTTTCGCCTCTTTTCTGGGCGTATTATTCTTCTTTTTCTTCTTTTTTTTCGTCTAATGCATACCCCATCAGTGCAGCAATGCTTATTCAATACCGCCAGCAGATGGAGACACTGGGGGATAATTTTCTAAGGATTTATACTGATTTTTCCTGTCTGAATTTGTCGCACAGAAAGTTGCAGGCCAAATATGTGTGACATTTCTGCGACTTTAGCTTCTAGAGCATTTTTACAACATTATACATAGGTGCTGAATACATAAAAAGCGACTGTTCAGCGACAGACAAGTCGCATCGGCTGAAAGTAGGCCAGAATGTCAGTCCATGTTGGAGCAGGTTTAGATACAGTCTAAAGCATAGATCTCAAAGTCTGTGCACAGAATTTAGCAAGGGCCTCGCACCTTCTGATGCATCAGGTAGGTGCACAATAGCATAGCCTAACCCTCTGTACTTTGGTCTATATTGATGCGGGACATAGACAGCCAGCTGATGACCAATCCATTAGTGCAATGGATGGCTGGAAGCATTTGTCTTTGCCTTTGCAATACCACAGAAGCAATGCATGGTCAATGTACAGCAATGACACACCTGTGTGAACAGCCAGGAGACCCCCCCCCCCCATGTTATGTTACATAGTTACATAGTTAGTACGGTCGAAAAAAGACATATGTCCATCAAGTTCAACCAGGGAATTAAGGGGTAGGGGTGTGGCGCGATATTGGGGAAGGGATGAGATTTTATATTTCTTCATAAGCATTAATCTTATTTTGTCAATTAGGAACATTCAGCACCCACCCGCTATCAAGGCAGCTGCCTATCATGTCATGCCCTACCTGCACAGGTGTGCTGGCTACTCAAATGATCCAATTAAGGAGGCCATTTAGTCAGCAGCAGCAGAAGTCCTGTGCCTGGACGCTCCAACAGCGGCCAGACACAAGCAGAAGCAGAAGCAGCAGCAGCACCACCTTTTGTTTTTTGGCTGCAGCAGCAGCAGCAGCAAGGCCCACAGGGCTGGCTAGCTGGCTAGCCAGCAAGCAGGTAGCAATGAAAGTAGGAATCTTTCTTTTTAACCCTGTAAGGGGGTGGTGCACTGTACCCGAAGATACTGCCATATCGGGTCAATGCATAGGGCGACGGAAGCAAGCTTCGAAATCGGCCCCCGTTCTCAAAAATCCATTTAATATATGGTCCCCAGATAGGGGACGTATCAGATATTAAACTGATAAGAACAGATACTACACTTGATCTTAGCCAAAAGGCCGAGAAGCGATAACCGTGAAAGGGGCGGGCCCAACAAGGTCCCCTTCATGGGCACTATCACTGCTTGCTGTCAGGGAGGCTGCCAGACAATTTTCCATGCACACTCTGGGCTGGGGGGCAGTCAACCACCAGTACACACAGCAGAACCTAAACCCATACCATTATTGCTAAGCAGCAAGACAGGGGCCCATTGCACTCCCACGGGGCCTTTTTAAATGCAATCCATAACCCGGATTTGCCAGGAACCCTTCTTACTCCTCCTACTTGCATGTGACACTGGGCTTAGGATCTGCATAGGAAACACACACACAAGCACACACCTACCTTTGTTGCCTGCAGATGCCTCCTTGGCTGTCCCCAAACGGTATCAAACCAACACCCACGGGAAGCTGTAAGCATAGAGGACATGCCTGCACCCCATTGGACTTACCTGTGTGGGTTAAACCCGGGTTATTTGACAACCTATGGCGGTGATGGTTCTGCTCAGGCAGAGCAGTGCTGATGCTCCTCATAAAGCTGTCGCTGCTGTGAAGGTTCTAGGTGACATCACAAATCCCTATGGTTACATACACAACAAAGCTGGGTTGTTGTTGTTTACACTCTGCAAGGCCTGTGGAAGTGAGTGACATCATAGCACTGTAGTTCTGAGGGTTCTAGATGGATGCAACAATCTCCTGTTGCTTCTATGAAGGCCATAATAGACGACATCACCAAACAGCTCCATAGTCACATACACAGCAAAGGAGAGATGTTGTTTACACCTAGTGATGTCAGTGGTATTGAGTGACATCACAGCACAGTGCTAAGGCTCCTGGGCCTGGACACAGCAGCGGCTGCAATATCTCAACGGAGAATACGTTTATATATATGTGTGTGTGTGCGCGTATATATATATATATATATATATATATATATATATATATATATATATTCTCCGCCGAAATCACTTTTAAACCCATTTCCACCTTTTTTTCCCTTCTCTTCCTCTTACTTTTTTTTCACGTTTTTTTACGTTTTTCTCCTTTTCGCCTCTTTTCTGGGCGTATTATTCTTCTTTTTCTTCTTTTTTTTCGTCTAATGCATACCCCATCAGTGCAGCAATGCTTATTCAATACCGCCAGCAGATGGAGACACTGGGGGATAATTTTCTAAGGATTTATACTGATTTTTCCTGTCTGAATTTGTCGCACAGAAAGTTGCAGGCCAAATATGTGTGACATTTCTGCGACTTTAGCTTCTAGAGCATTTTTACAACATTATACATAGGTGCTGAATACATAAAAAGCGACTGTTCAGCGACAGACAAGTCGCATCGGCTGAAAGTAGGCCAGAATGTCAGTCCATGTTGGAGCAGGTTTAGATACAGTCTAAAGCATAGATCTCAAAGTCTGTGCACAGAATTTAGCAAGGGCCTCGCACCTTCTGATGCATCAGGTAGGTGCACAATAGCATAGCCTAACCCTCTGTACTTTGGTCTATATTGATGCGGGACATAGACAGCCAGCTGATGACCAATCCATTAGTGCAATGGATGGCTGGAAGCATTTGTCTTTGCCTTTGCAATACCACAGAAGCAATGCATGGTCAATGTACAGCAATGACACACCTGTGTGAACAGCCAGGAGACCCCCCCCCCCCCATGTTATGTTACATAGTTACATAGTTAGTACGGTCGAAAAAAGACATATGTCCATCAAGTTCAACCAGGGAATTAAGGGGTAGGGGTGTGGCGCGATATTGGGGAAGGGATGAGATTTTATATTTCTTCATAAGCATTAATCTTATTTTGTCAATTAGGAACATTCAGCACCCACCCGCTATCAAGGCAGCTGCCTATCATGTCATGCCCTACCTGCACAGGTGTGCTGGCTACTCAAATGATCCAATTAAGGAGGCCATTTAGTCAGCAGCAGCAGAAGTCCTGTGCCTGGACGCTCCAACAGCGGCCAGACACAAGCAGAAGCAGAAGCAGCAGCAGCACCACCTTTTGTTTTTTGGCTGCAGCAGCAGCAGCAGCAAGGCCCACAGGGCTGGCTAGCTGGCTAGCCAGCAAGCAGGTAGCAATGAAAGTAGGAATCTTTCTTTTTAACCCTGTAAGGGGGTGGTGCACTGTACCCGAAGATACTGCCATATCGGGTCAATGCATAGGGCGACGGAAGCAAGCTTCGAAATCGGCCCCCGTTCTCAAAAATCCATTTAATATATGGTCCCCAGATAGGGGACGTATCAGATATTAAACTGATAAGAACAGATACTACACTTGATCTTAGCCAAAAGGCCGAGAAGCGATAACCGTGAAAGGGGCGGGCCCAACAAGGTAGGTCCCCTTCATGGGCACTATCACTGCTTGCTGTCAGGGAGGCTGCCAGAGACAATTTTCCATGCACACTCTGGGCTGGGGGGCAGTCAACCACCAGTACACACAGCAGAACCTAAACCCATACCATTATTGCTAAGCAGCAAGACAGGGGCCCATTGCACTCCCACGGGGCCTTTTTAAATGCAATCCATAACCCGGATTTGCCAGGAACCCTTCTTACTCCTCCTACTTGCATGTGACACTGGGCTTAGGATCTGCATAGGAAACACACACACAAGCACACACCTACCTTTGTTGCCTGCAGATGCCTCCTTGGCTGTCCCCAAACGGTATCAAACCAACACCCACGGGAAGCTGTAAGCATAGAGGACATGCCTGCACCCCATTGGACTTACCTGTGTGGGTTAAACCCGGGTTATTTGACAACCTATGGCGGTGATGGTTCTGCTCAGGCAGAGCAGTGCTGATGCTCCTCATAAAGCTGTCGCTGCTGTGAAGGTTCTAGGTGACATCACAAATCCCTATGGTTACATACACAACAAAGCTGGGTTGTTGTTGTTTACACTCTGCAAGGCCTGTGGAAGTGAGTGACATCATAGCACTGTAGTTCTGAGGGTTCTAGATGGATGCAACAATCTCCTGTTGCTTCTATGAAGGCCATAATAGACGACATCACCAAACAGCTCCATAGTCACATACACAGCAAAGGAGAGATGTTGTTTACACCTAGTGATGTCAGTGGTATTGAGTGACATCACAGCACAGTGCTAAGGCTCCTGGGCCTGGACACAGCAGCGGCTGCAATATCTCAACGGAGAATACGTTTATATATATGTGTGTGTGTGCGCGTATATATATATATATATATATATATATATATATATATATATATTTCTCCGCCGAAATCACTTTTAAACCCATTTCCACCTTTTTTTCCCTTCTCTTCCTCTTACTTTTTTTTCACGTTTTTTTACGTTTTTCTCCTTTTCGCCTCTTTTCTGGGCGTATTATTCTTCTTTTTCTTCTTTTTTTTCGTCTAATGCATACCCCATCAGTGCAGCAATGCTTATTCAATACCGCCAGCAGATGGAGACACTGGGGGATAATTTTCTAAGGATTTATACTGATTTTTCCTGTCTGAATTTGTCGCACAGAAAGTTGCAGGCCAAATATGTGTGACATTTCTGCGACTTTAGCTTCTAGAGCATTTTTACAACATTATACATAGGTGCTGAATACATAAAAAGCGACTGTTCAGCGACAGACAAGTCGCATCGGCTGAAAGTAGGCCAGAATGTCAGTCCATGTTGGAGCAGGTTTAGATACAGTCTAAAGCATAGATCTCAAAGTCTGTGCACAGAATTTAGCAAGGGCCTCGCACCTTCTGATGCATCAGGTAGGTGCACAATAGCATAGCCTAACCCTCTGTACTTTGGTCTATATTGATGCGGGACATAGACAGCCAGCTGATGACCAATCCATTAGTGCAATGGATGGCTGGAAGCATTTGTCTTTGCCTTTGCAATACCACAGAAGCAATGCATGGTCAATGTACAGCAATGACACACCTGTGTGAACAGCCAGGAGACCCCCCCCCCCATGTTATGTTACATAGTTACATAGTTAGTACGGTCGAAAAAAGACATATGTCCATCAAGTTCAACCAGGGAATTAAGGGGTAGGGGTGTGGCGCGATATTGGGGAAGGGATGAGATTTTATATTTCTTCATAAGCATTAATCTTATTTTGTCAATTAGGAACATTCAGCACCCACCCGCTATCAAGGCAGCTGCCTATCATGTCATGCCCTACCTGCACAGGTGTGCTGGCTACTCAAATGATCCAATTAAGGAGGCCATTTAGTCAGCAGCAGCAGAAGTCCTGTGCCTGGACGCTCCAACAGCGGCCAGACACAAGCAGAAGCAGAAGCAGCAGCAGCACCACCTTTTGTTTTTTGGCTGCAGCAGCAGCAGCAGCAAGGCCCACAGGGCTGGCTAGCTGGCTAGCCAGCAAGCAGGTAGCAATGAAAGTAGGAATCTTTCTTTTTAACCCTGTAAGGGGGTGGTGCACTGTACCCGAAGATACTGCCATATCGGGTCAATGCATAGGGCGACGGAAGCAAGCTTCGAAATCGGCCCCCGTTCTCAAAAATCCATTTAATATATGGTCCCCAGATAGGGGACGTATCAGATATTAAACTGATAAGAACAGATACTACACTTGATCTTAGCCAAAAGGCCGAGAAGCGATAACCGTGAAAGGGGCGGGCCCAACAAGGTCCCCTTCATGGGCACTATCACTGCTTGCTGTCAGGGAGGCTGCCAGACAATTTTCCATGCACACTCTGGGCTGGGGGGCAGTCAACCACCAGTACACACAGCAGAACCTAAACCCATACCATTATTGCTAAGCAGCAAGACAGGGGCCCATTGCACTCCCACGGGGCCTTTTTAAATGCAATCCATAACCCGGATTTGCCAGGAACCCTTCTTACTCCTCCTACTTGCATGTCACACTGGGCTTAGGATCTGCATAGGAAACACACACACAAGCACACACCTACCTTTGTTGCCTGCAGATGCCTCCTTGGCTGTCCCCAAACGGTATCAAACCAACACCCACGGGAAGCTGTAAGCATAGAGGACATGCCTGCACCCCATTGGACTTACCTGTGTGGGTTAAACCCGGGTTATTTGACAACCTATGGCGGTGATGGTTCTGCTCAGGCAGAGCAGTGCTGATGCTCCTCATAAAGCTGTCGCTGCTGTGAAGGTTCTAGGTGACATCACAAATCCCTATGGTTACATACACAACAAAGCTGGGTTGTTGTTGTTTACACTCTGCAAGGCCTGTGGAAGTGAGTGACATCATAGCACTGTAGTTCTGAGGGTTCTAGATGGATGCAACAATCTCCTGTTGCTTCTATGAAGGCCATAATAGACGACATCACCAAACAGCTCCATAGTCACATACACAGCAAAGGAGAGATGTTGTTTACACCTAGTGATGTCAGTGGTATTGAGTGACATCACAGCACAGTGCTAAGGCTCCTGGGCCTGGACACAGCAGCGGCTGCAATATCTCAACGGAGAATACGTTTATATATATGTGTGTGTGTGCGCGTATATATATATATATATATATATATATATATATATATATTCTCCGCCGAAATCACTTTTAAACCCATTTCCACCTTTTTTTCCCTTCTCTTCCTCTTACTTTTTTTTCACGTTTTTTTACGTTTTTCTCCTTTTCGCCTCTTTTCTGGGCGTATTATTCTTCTTTTTCTTCTTTTTTTTCGTCTAATGCATACCCCATCAGTGCAGCAATGCTTATTCAATACCGCCAGCAGATGGAGACACTGGGGGATAATTTTCTAAGGATTTATACTGATTTTTCCTGTCTGAATTTGTCGCACAGAAAGTTGCAGGCCAAATATGTGTGACATTTCTGCGACTTTAGCTTCTAGAGCATTTTTACAACATTATACATAGGTGCTGAATACATAAAAAGCGACTGTTCAGCGACAGACAAGTCGCATCGGCTGAAAGTAGGCCAGAATGTCAGTCCATGTTGGAGCAGGTTTAGATACAGTCTAAAGCATAGATCTCAAAGTCTGTGCACAGAATTTAGCAAGGGCCTCGCACCTTCTGATGCATCAGGTAGGTGCACAATAGCATAGCCTAACCCTCTGTACTTTGGTCTATATTGATGCGGGACATAGACAGCCAGCTGATGACCAATCCATTAGTGCAATGGATGGCTGGAAGCATTTGTCTTTGCCTTTGCAATACCACAGAAGCAATGCATGGTCAATGTACAGCAATGACACACCTGTGTGAACAGCCAGGAGACCCCCCCCCCCCCATGTTATGTTACATAGTTACATAGTTAGTACGGTCGAAAAAAGACATATGTCCATCAAGTTCAACCAGGGAATTAAGGGGTAGGGGTGTGGCGCGATATTGGGGAAGGGATGAGATTTTATATTTCTTCATAAGCATTAATCTTATTTTGTCAATTAGGAACATTCAGCACCCACCCGCTATCAAGGCAGCTGCCTATCATGTCATGCCCTACCTGCACAGGTGTGCTGGCTACTCAAATGATCCAATTAAGGAGGCCATTTAGTCAGCAGCAGCAGAAGTCCTGTGCCTGGACGCTCCAACAGCGGCCAGACACAAGCAGAAGCAGAAGCAGCAGCAGCACCACCTTTTGTTTTTTGGCTGCAGCAGCAGCAGCAGCAAGGCCCACAGGGCTGGCTAGCTGGCTAGCCAGCAAGCAGGTAGCAATGAAAGTAGGAATCTTTCTTTTTAACCCTGTAAGGGGGTGGTGCACTGTACCCGAAGATACTGCCATATCGGGTCAATGCATAGGGCGACGGAAGCAAGCTTCGAAATCGGCCCCCGTTCTCAAAAATCCATTTAATATATGGTCCCCAGATAGGGGACGTATCAGATATTAAACTGATAAGAACAGATACTACACTTGATCTTAGCCAAAAGGCCGAGAAGCGATAACCGTGAAAGGGGCGGGCCCAACAAGGTCCCCTTCATGGGCACTATCACTGCTTGCTGTCAGGGAGGCTGCCAGACAATTTTCCATGCACACTCTGGGCTGGGGGGCAGTCAACCACCAGTACACACAGCAGAACCTAAACCCATACCATTATTGCTAAGCAGCAAGACAGGGGCCCATTGCACTCCCACGGGGCCTTTTTAAATGCAATCCATAACCCGGATTTGCCAGGAACCCTTCTTACTCCTCCTACTTGCATGTGACACTGGGCTTAGGATCTGCATAGGAAACACACACACAAGCACACACCTACCTTTGTTGCCTGCAGATGCCTCCTTGGCTGTCCCCAAACGGTATCAAACCAACACCCACGGGAAGCTGTAAGCATAGAGGACATGCCTGCACCCCATTGGACTTACCTGTGTGGGTTAAACCCGGGTTATTTGACAACCTATGGCGGTGATGGTTCTGCTCAGGCAGAGCAGTGCTGATGCTCCTCATAAAGCTGTCGCTGCTGTGAAGGTTCTAGGTGACATCACAAATCCCTATGGTTACATACACAACAAAGCTGGGTTGTTGTTGTTTACACTCTGCAAGGCCTGTGGAAGTGAGTGACATCATAGCACTGTAGTTCTGAGGGTTCTAGATGGATGCAACAATCTCCTGTTGCTTCTATGAAGGCCATAATAGACGACATCACCAAACAGCTCCATAGTCACATACACAGCAAAGGAGAGATGTTGTTTACACCTAGTGATGTCAGTGGTATTGAGTGACATCACAGCACAGTGCTAAGGCTCCTGGGCCTGGACACAGCAGCGGCTGCAATATCTCAACGGAGAATACGTTTATATATATGTGTGTGTGTGCGCGTATATATATATATATATATATATATATATATATATATATATATTTCTCCGCCGAAATCACTTTTAAACCCATTTCCACCTTTTTTTCCCTTCTCTTCCTCTTACTTTTTTTTCACGTTTTTTTACGTTTTTCTCCTTTTCGCCTCTTTTCTGGGCGTATTATTCTTCTTTTTCTTCTTTTTTTTCGTCTAATGCATACCCCATCAGTGCAGCAATGCTTATTCAATACCGCCAGCAGATGGAGACACTGGGGGATAATTTTCTAAGGATTTATACTGATTTTTCCTGTCTGAATTTGTCGCACAGAAAGTTGCAGGCCAAATATGTGTGACATTTCTGCGACTTTAGCTTCTAGAGCATTTTTACAACATTATACATAGGTGCTGAATACATAAAAAGCGACTGTTCAGCGACAGACAAGTCGCATCGGCTGAAAGTAGGCCAGAATGTCAGTCCATGTTGGAGCAGGTTTAGATACAGTCTAAAGCATAGATCTCAAAGTCTGTGCACAGAATTTAGCAAGGGCCTCGCACCTTCTGATGCATCAGGTAGGTGCACAATAGCATAGCCTAACCCTCTGTACTTTGGTCTATATTGATGCGGGACATAGACAGCCAGCTGATGACCAATCCATTAGTGCAATGGATGGCTGGAAGCATTTGTCTTTGCCTTTGCAATACCACAGAAGCAATGCATGGTCAATGTACAGCAATGACACACCTGTGTGAACAGCCAGGAGACCCCCCCCCCCCATGTTATGTTACATAGTTACATAGTTAGTACGGTCGAAAAAAGACATATGTCCATCAAGTTCAACCAGGGAATTAAGGGGTAGGGGTGTGGCGCGATATTGGGGAAGGGATGAGATTTTATATTTCTTCATAAGCATTAATCTTATTTTGTCAATTAGGAACATTCAGCACCCACCCGCTATCAAGGCAGCTGCCTATCATGTCATGCCCTACCTGCACAGGTGTGCTGGCTACTCAAATGATCCAATTAAGGAGGCCATTTAGTCAGCAGCAGCAGAAGTCCTGTGCCTGGACGCTCCAACAGCGGCCAGACACAAGCAGAAGCAGAAGCAGCAGCAGCACCACCTTTTGTTTTTTGGCTGCAGCAGCAGCAGCAGCAAGGCCCACAGGGCTGGCTAGCTGGCTAGCCAGCAAGCAGGTAGCAATGAAAGTAGGAATCTTTCTTTTTAACCCTGTAAGGGGGTGGTGCACTGTACCCGAAGATACTGCCATATCGGGTCAATGCATAGGGCGACGGAAGCAAGCTTCGAAATCGGCCCCCGTTCTCAAAAATCCATTTAATATATGGTCCCCAGATAGGGGACGTATCAGATATTAAACTGATAAGAACAGATACTACACTTGATCTTAGCCAAAAGGCCGAGAAGCGATAACCGTGAAAGGGGCGGGCCCAACAAGGTCCCCTTCATGGGCACTATCACTGCTTGCTGTCAGGGAGGCTGCCAGACAATTTTCCATGCACACTCTGGGCTGGGGGGCAGTCAACCACCAGTACACACAGCAGAACCTAAACCCATACCATTATTGCTAAGCAGCAAGACAGGGGCCCATTGCACTCCCACGGGGCCTTTTTAAATGCAATCCATAACCCGGATTTGCCAGGAACCCTTCTTACTCCTCCTACTTGCATGTGACACTGGGCTTAGGATCTGCATAGGAAACACACACACAAGCACACACCTACCTTTGTTGCCTGCAGATGCCTCCTTGGCTGTCCCCAAACGGTATCAAACCAACACCCACGGGAAGCTGTAAGCATAGAGGACATGCCTGCACCCCATTGGACTTACCTGTGTGGGTTAAACCCGGGTTATTTGACAACCTATGGCGGTGATGGTTCTGCTCAGGCAGAGCAGTGCTGATGCTCCTCATAAAGCTGTCGCTGCTGTGAAGGTTCTAGGTGACATCACAAATCCCTATGGTTACATACACAACAAAGCTGGGTTGTTGTTTACACTCTGCAAGGCCTGTGGAAGTGAGTGACATCATAGCACTGTAGTTCTGAGGGTTCTAGATGGATGCAACAATCTCCTGTTGCTTCTATGAAGGCCATAATAGACGACATCACCAAACAGCTCCATAGTCACATACACAGCAAAGGAGAGATGTTGTTTACACCTAGTGATGTCAGTGGTATTGAGTGACATCACAGCACAGTGCTAAGGCTCCTGGGCCTGGACACAGCAGCGGCTGCAATATCTCAACGGAGAATACGTTTATATATATGTGTGTGTGTGCGCGTATATATATATATATATATATATATATATATATATATATATATATTTCTCCGCCGAAATCACTTTTAAACCCATTTCCACCTTTTTTTCCCTTCTCTTCCTCTTACTTTTTTTTCACGTTTTTTTACGTTTTTCTCCTTTTCGCCTCTTTTCTGGGCGTATTATTCTTCTTTTTCTTCTTTTTTTTCGTCTAATGCATACCCCATCAGTGCAGCAATGCTTATTCAATACCGCCAGCAGATGGAGACACTGGGGGATAATTTTCTAAGGATTTTTATACTGATTTTTCCTGTCTGAATTTGTCGCACAGAAAGTTGCAGGCCAAATATGTGTGACATTTCTGCGACTTTAGCTTCTAGAGCATTTTTACAACATTATACATAGGTGCTGAATACATAAAAAGCGACTGTTCAGCGACAGACAAGTCGCATCGGCTGAAAGTAGGCCAGAATGTCAGTCCATGTTGGAGCAGGTTTAGATACAGTCTAAAGCATAGATCTCAAAGTCTGTGCACAGAATTTAGCAAGGGCCTCGCACCTTCTGATGCATCAGGTAGGTGCACAATAGCATAGCCTAACCCTCTGTACTTTGGTCTATATTGATGCGGGACATAGACAGCCAGCTGATGACCAATCCATTAGTGCAATGGATGGCTGGAAGCATTTGTCTTTGCCTTTGCAATACCACAGAAGCAATGCATGGTCAATGTACAGCAATGACACACCTGTGTGAACAGCCAGGAGACCCCCCCCCCCATGTTATGTTACATAGTTACATAGTTAGTACGGTCGAAAAAAGACATATGTCCATCAAGTTCAACCAGGGAATTAAGGGGTAGGGGTGTGGCGCGATATTGGGGAAGGGATGAGATTTTATATTTCTTCATAAGCATTAATCTTATTTTGTCAATTAGGAACATTCAGCACCCACCCGCTATCAAGGCAGCTGCCTATCATGTCATGCCCTACCTGCACAGGTGTGCTGGCTACTCAAATGATCCAATTAAGGAGGCCATTTAGTCAGCAGCAGCAGAAGTCCTGTGCCTGGACGCTCCAACAGCGGCCAGACACAAGCAGAAGCAGAAGCAGCAGCAGCACCACCTTTTGTTTTTTGGCTGCAGCAGCAGCAGCAGCAAGGCCCACAGGGCTGGCTAGCTGGCTAGCCAGCAAGCAGGTAGCAATGAAAGTAGGAATCTTTCTTTTTAACCCTGTAAGGGGGTGGTGCACTGTACCCGAAGATACTGCCATATCGGGTCAATGCATAGGGCGACGGAAGCAAGCTTCGAAATCGGCCCCCGTTCTCAAAAATCCATTTAATATATGGTCCCCAGATAGGGGACGTATCAGATATTAAACTGATAAGAACAGATACTACACTTGATCTTAGCCAAAAGGCCGAGAAGCGATAACCGTGAAAGGGGCGGGCCCAACAAGGTCCCCTTCATGGGCACTATCACTGCTTGCTGTCAGGGAGGCTGCCAGACAATTTTCCATGCACACTCTGGGCTGGGGGGCAGTCAACCACCAGTACACACAGCAGAACCTAAACCCATACCATTATTGCTAAGCAGCAAGACAGGGGCCCATTGCACTCCCACGGGGCCTTTTTAAATGCAATCCATAACCCGGATTTGCCAGGAACCCTTCTTACTCCTCCTACTTGCATGTGACACTGGGCTTAGGATCTGCATAGGAAACACACACACAAGCACACACCTACCTTTGTTGCCTGCAGATGCCTCCTTGGCTGTCCCCAAACGGTATCAAACCAACACCCACGGGAAGCTGTAAGCATAGAGGACATGCCTGCACCCCATTGGACTTACCTGTGTGGGTTAAACCCGGGTTATTTGACAACCTATGGCGGTGATGGTTCTGCTCAGGCAGAGCAGTGCTGATGCTCCTCATAAAGCTGTCGCTGCTGTGAAGGTTCTAGGTGACATCACAAATCCCTATGGTTACATACACAACAAAGCTGGGTTGTTGTTGTTTACACTCTGCAAGGCCTGTGGAAGTGAGTGACATCATAGCACTGTAGTTCTGAGGGTTCTAGATGGATGCAACAATCTCCTGTTGCTTCTATGAAGGCCATAATAGACGACATCACCAAACAGCTCCATAGTCACATACACAGCAAAGGAGAGATGTTGTTTACACCTAGTGATGTCAGTGGTATTGAGTGACATCACAGCACAGTGCTAAGGCTCCTGGGCCTGGACACAGCAGCGGCTGCAATATCTCAACGGAGAATACGTTTATATATATGTGTGTGTGTGCGCGTATATATATATATATATATATATATATATATATATATATATATTTCTCCGCCGAAATCACTTTTAAACCCATTTCCACCTTTTTTTCCCTTCTCTTCCTCTTACTTTTTTTTCACGTTTTTTTACGTTTTTCTCCTTTTCGCCTCTTTTCTGGGCGTATTATTCTTCTTTTTCTTCTTTTTTTTCGTCTAATGCATACCCCATCAGTGCAGCAATGCTTATTCAATACCGCCAGCAGATGGAGACACTGGGGGATAATTTTCTAAGGATTTATACTGATTTTTCCTGTCTGAATTTGTCGCACAGAAAGTTGCAGGCCAAATATGTGTGACATTTCTGCGACTTTAGCTTCTAGAGCATTTTTACAACATTATACATAGGTGCTGAATACATAAAAAGCGACTGTTCAGCGACAGACAAGTCGCATCGGCTGAAAGTAGGCCAGAATGTCAGTCCATGTTGGAGCAGGTTTAGATACAGTCTAAAGCATAGATCTCAAAGTCTGTGCACAGAATTTAGCAAGGGCCTCGCACCTTCTGATGCATCAGGTAGGTGCACAATAGCATAGCCTAACCCTCTGTACTTTGGTCTATATTGATGCGGGACATAGACAGCCAGCTGATGACCAATCCATTAGTGCAATGGATGGCTGGAAGCATTTGTCTTTGCCTTTGCAATACCACAGAAGCAATGCATGGTCAATGTACAGCAATGACACACCTGTGTGAACAGCCAGGAGACCCCCCCCCCCATGTTATGTTACATAGTTACATAGTTAGTACGGTCGAAAAAAGACATATGTCCATCAAGTTCAACCAGGGAATTAAGGGGTAGGGGTGTGGCGCGATATTGGGGAAGGGATGAGATTTTATATTTCTTCATAAGCATTAATCTTATTTTGTCAATTAGGAACATTCAGCACCCACCCGCTATCAAGGCAGCTGCCTATCATGTCATGCCCTACCTGCACAGGTGTGCTGGCTACTCAAATGATCCAATTAAGGAGGCCATTTAGTCAGCAGCAGCAGAAGTCCTGTGCCTGGACGCTCCAACAGCGGCCAGACACAAGCAGAAGCAGAAGCAGCAGCAGCACCACCTTTTGTTTTTTGGCTGCAGCAGCAGCAGCAGCAAGGCCCACAGGGCTGGCTAGCTGGCTAGCCAGCAAGCAGGTAGCAATGAAAGTAGGAATCTTTCTTTTTAACCCTGTAAGGGGGTGGTGCACTGTACCCGAAGATACTGCCATATCGGGTCAATGCATAGGGCGACGGAAGCAAGCTTCGAAATCGGCCCCCGTTCTCAAAAATCCATTTAATATATGGTCCCCAGATAGGGGACGTATCAGATATTAAACTGATAAGAACAGATACTACACTTGATCTTAGCCAAAAGGCCGAGAAGCGATAACCGTGAAAGGGGCGGGCCCAACAAGGTCCCCTTCATGGGCACTATCACTGCTTGCTGTCAGGGAGGCTGCCAGACAATTTTCCATGCACACTCTGGGCTGGGGGGCAGTCAACCACCAGTACACACAGCAGAACCTAAACCCATACCATTATTGCTAAGCAGCAAGACAGGGGCCCATTGCACTCCCACGGGGCCTTTTTAAATGCAATCCATAACCCGGATTTGCCAGGAACCCTTCTTACTCCTCCTACTTGCATGTGACACTGGGCTTAGGATCTGCATAGGAAACACACACACAAGCACACACCTACCTTTGTTGCCTGCAGATGCCTCCTTGGCTGTCCCCAAACGGTATCAAACCAACACCCACGGGAAGCTGTAAGCATAGAGGACATGCCTGCACCCCATTGGACTTACCTGTGTGGGTTAAACCCGGGTTATTTGACAACCTATGGCAGGTGATGGTTCTGCTCAGGCAGAGCAGTGCTGATGCTCCTCATAAAGCTGTCGCTGCTGTGAAGGTTCTAGGTGACATCACAAATCCCTATGGTTACATACACAACAAAGCTGGGTTGTTGTTGTTTACACTCTGCAAGGCCTGTGGAAGTGAGTGACATCATAGCACTGTAGTTCTGAGGGTTCTAGATGGATGCAACAATCTCCTGTTGCTTCTATGAAGGCCATAATAGACGACATCACCAAACAGCTCCATAGTCACATACACAGCAAAGGAGAGATGTTGTTTACACCTAGTGATGTCAGTGGTATTGAGTGACATCACAGCACAGTGCTAAGGCTCCTGGGCCTGGACACAGCAGCGGCTGCAATATCTCAACGGAGAATACGTTTATATATATGTGTGTGTGTGCGCGTATATATATATATATATATATATATATATATATATATATATATATTTCTCCGCCGAAATCACTTTTAAACCCATTTCCACCTTTTTTTCCCTTCTCTTCCTCTTACTTTTTTTTCACGTTTTTTTACGTTTTTCTCCTTTTCGCCTCTTTTCTGGGCGTATTATTCTTCTTTTTCTTCTTTTTTTTCGTCTAATGCATACCCCATCAGTGCAGCAATGCTTATTCAATACCGCCAGCAGATGGAGACACTGGGGGATAATTTTCTAAGGATTTATACTGATTTTTCCTGTCTGAATTTGTCGCACAGAAAGTTGCAGGCCAAATATGTGTGACATTTCTGCGACTTTAGCTTCTAGAGCATTTTTACAACATTATACATAGGTGCTGAATACATAAAAAGCGACTGTTCAGCGACAGACAAGTCGCATCGGCTGAAAGTAGGCCAGAATGTCAGTCCATGTTGGAGCAGGTTTAGATACAGTCTAAAGCATAGATCTCAAAGTCTGTGCACAGAATTTAGCAAGGGCCTCGCACCTTCTGATGCATCAGGTAGGTGCACAATAGCATAGCCTAACCCTCTGTACTTTGGTCTATATTGATGCGGGACATAGACAGCCAGCTGATGACCAATCCATTAGTGCAATGGATGGCTGGAAGCATTTGTCTTTGCCTTTGCAATACCACAGAAGCAATGCATGGTCAATGTACAGCAATGACACACCTGTGTGAACAGCCAGGAGACCCCCCCCCATGTTATGTTACATAGTTACATAGTTAGTACGGTCGAAAAAAGACATATGTCCATCAAGTTCAACCAGGGAATTAAGGGGTAGGGGTGTGGCGCGATATTGGGGAAGGGATGAGATTTTATATTTCTTCATAAGCATTAATCTTATTTTGTCAATTAGGAACATTCAGCACCCACCCGCTATCAAGGCAGCTGCCTATCATGTCATGCCCTACCTGCACAGGTGTGCTGGCTACTCAAATGATCCAATTAAGGAGGCCATTTAGTCAGCAGCAGCAGAAGTCCTGTGCCTGGACGCTCCAACAGCGGCCAGACACAAGCAGAAGCAGAAGCAGCAGCAGCACCACCTTTTGTTTTTTGGCTGCAGCAGCAGCAGCAGCAAGGCCCACAGGGCTGGCTAGCTGGCTAGCCAGCAAGCAGGTAGCAATGAAAGTAGGAATCTTTCTTTTTAACCCTGTAAGGGGGTGGTGCACTGTACCCGAAGATACTGCCATATCGGGTCAATGCATAGGGCGACGGAAGCAAGCTTCGAAATCGGCCCCCGTTCTCAAAAATCCATTTAATATATGGTCCCCAGATAGGGGACGTATCAGATATTAAACTGATAAGAACAGATACTACACTTGATCTTAGCCAAAAGGCCGAGAAGCGATAACCGTGAAAGGGGCGGGCCCAACAAGGTCCCCTTCATGGGCACTATCACTGCTTGCTGTCAGGGAGGCTGCCAGACAATTTTCCATGCACACTCTGGGCTGGGGGGCAGTCAACCACCAGTACACACAGCAGAACCTAAACCCATACCATTATTGCTAAGCAGCAAGACAGGGGCCCATTGCACTCCCACGGGGCCTTTTTAAATGCAATCCATAACCCGGATTTGCCAGGAACCCTTCTTACTCCTCCTACTTGCATGTGACACTGGGCTTAGGATCTGCATAGGAAACACACACACAAGCACACACCTACCTTTGTTGCCTGCAGATGCCTCCTTGGCTGTCCCCAAACGGTATCAAACCAACACCCACGGGAAGCTGTAAGCATAGAGGACATGCCTGCACCCCATTGGACTTACCTGTGTGGGTTAAACCCGGGTTATTTGACAACCTATGGCGGTGATGGTTCTGCTCAGGCAGAGCAGTGCTGATGCTCCTCATAAAGCTGTCGCTGCTGTGAAGGTTCTAGGTGACATCACAAATCCCTATGGTTACATACACAACAAAGCTGGGTTGTTGTTGTTTACACTCTGCAAGGCCTGTGGAAGTGAGTGACATCATAGCACTGTAGTTCTGAGGGTTCTAGATGGATGCAACAATCTCCTGTTGCTTCTATGAAGGCCATAATAGACGACATCACCAAACAGCTCCATAGTCACATACACAGCAAAGGAGAGATGTTGTTTACACCTAGTGATGTCAGTGGTATTGAGTGACATCACAGCACAGTGCTAAGGCTCCTGGGCCTGGACACAGCAGCGGCTGCAATATCTCAACGGAGAATACGTTTATATATATGTGTGTGTGTGCGCGTATATATATATATATATATATATATATATATATATATATATATTTCTCCGCCGAAATCACTTTTAAACCCATTTCCACCTTTTTTTCCCTTCTCTTCCTCTTACTTTTTTTTCACGTTTTTTTACGTTTTTCTCCTTTTCGCCTCTTTTCTGGGCGTATTATTCTTCTTTTTCTTCTTTTTTTTCGTCTAATGCATACCCCATCAGTGCAGCAATGCTTATTCAATACCGCCAGCAGATGGAGACACTGGGGGATAATTTTCTAAGGATTTATACTGATTTTTCCTGTCTGAATTTGTCGCACAGAAAGTTGCAGGCCAAATATGTGTGACATTTCTGCGACTTTAGCTTCTAGAGCATTTTTACAACATTATACATAGGTGCTGAATACATAAAAAGCGACTGTTCAGCGACAGACAAGTCGCATCGGCTGAAAGTAGGCCAGAATGTCAGTCCATGTTGGAGCAGGTTTAGATACAGTCTAAAGCATAGATCTCAAAGTCTGTGCACAGAATTTAGCAAGGGCCTCGCACCTTCTGATGCATCAGGTAGGTGCACAATAGCATAGCCTAACCCTCTGTACTTTGGTCTATATTGATGCGGGACATAGACAGCCAGCTGATGACCAATCCATTAGTGCAATGGATGGCTGGAAGCATTTGTCTTTGCCTTTGCAATACCACAGAAGCAATGCATGGTCAATGTACAGCAATGACACACCTGTGTGAACAGCCAGGAGACCCCCCCCCCCCCCCCCCCCCATGTTATGTTACATAGTTACATAGTTAGTACGGTCGAAAAAAGACATATGTCCATCAAGTTCAACCAGGGAATTAAGGGGTAGGGGTGTGGCGCGATATTGGGGAAGGGATGAGATTTTATATTTCTTCATAAGCATTAATCTTATTTTGTCAATTAGGAACATTCAGCACCCACCCGCTATCAAGGCAGCTGCCTATCATGTCATGCCCTACCTGCACAGGTGTGCTGGCTACT
Organism: Hyla sarda; assembly: GCF_029499605.1. Taxonomy (NCBI): domain Eukaryota; kingdom Metazoa; phylum Chordata; class Amphibia; order Anura; family Hylidae; genus Hyla; species Hyla sarda. The sequence continues at coordinate 66,191 of NW_026607734.1, read as the reverse complement.
CAAATGATCCAATTAAGGAGGCCATTTAGTCAGCAGCAGCAGAAGTCCTGTGCCTGGACGCTCCAACAGCGGCCAGACACAAGCAGAAGCAGAAGCAGCAGCAGCACCACCTTTTGTTTTTTGGCTGCAGCAGCAGCAGCAGCAAGGCCCACAGGGCTGGCTAGCTGGCTAGCCAGCAAGCAGGTAGCAATGAAAGTAGGAATCTTTCTTTTTAACCCTGTAAGGGGGTGGTGCACTGTACCCGAAGATACTGCCATATCGGGTCAATGCATAGGGCGACGGAAGCAAGCTTCGAAATCGGCCCCCGTTCTCAAAAATCCATTTAATATATGGTCCCCAGATAGGGGACGTATCAGATATTAAACTGATAAGAACAGATACTACACTTGATCTTAGCCAAAAGGCCGAGAAGCGATAACCGTGAAAGGGGCGGGCCCAACAAGGTCCCCTTCATGGGCACTATCACTGCTTGCTGTCAGGGAGGCTGCCAGACAATTTTCCATGCACACTCTGGGCTGGGGGGCAGTCAACCACCAGTACACACAGCAGAACCTAAACCCATACCATTATTGCTAAGCAGCAAGACAGGGGCCCATTGCACTCCCACGGGGCCTTTTTAAATGCAATCCATAACCCGGATTTGCCAGGAACCCTTCTTACTCCTCCTACTTGCATGTGACACTGGGCTTAGGATCTGCATAGGAAACACACACACAAGCACACACCTACCTTTGTTGCCTGCAGATGCCTCCTTGGCTGTCCCCAAACGGTATCAAACCAACACCCACGGGAAGCTGTAAGCATAGAGGACATGCCTGCACCCCATTGGACTTACCTGTGTGGGTTAAACCCGGGTTATTTGACAACCTATGGCGGTGATGGTTCTGCTCAGGCAGAGCAGTGCTGATGCTCCTCATAAAGCTGTCGCTGCTGTGAAGGTTCTAGGTGACATCACAAATCCCTATGGTTACATACACAACAAAGCTGGGTTGTTGTTGTTTACACTCTGCAAGGCCTGTGGAAGTGAGTGACATCATAGCACTGTAGTTCTGAGGGTTCTAGATGGATGCAACAATCTCCTGTTGCTTCTATGAAGGCCATAATAGACGACATCACCAAACAGCTCCATAGTCACATACACAGCAAAGGAGAGATGTTGTTTACACCTAGTGATGTCAGTGGTATTGAGTGACATCACAGCACAGTGCTAAGGCTCCTGGGCCTGGACACAGCAGCGGCTGCAATATCTCAACGGAGAATACGTTTATATATATGTGTGTGTGTGCGCGTATATATATATATATATATATATATATATATATATATATATATTTCTCCGCCGAAATCACTTTTAAACCCATTTCCACCTTTTTTTCCCTTCTCTTCCTCTTACTTTTTTTTCACGTTTTTTTACGTTTTTCTCCTTTTCGCCTCTTTTCTGGGCGTATTCTTCTTCTTTTTCTTCTTTTTTTTCGTCTAATGCATACCCCATCAGTGCAGCAATGCTTATTCAATACCGCCAGCAGATGGAGACACTGGGGGATAATTTTCTAAGGATTTATACTGATTTTTCCTGTCTGAATTTGTCGCACAGAAAGTTGCAGGCCAAATATGTGTGACATTTCTGCGACTTTAGCTTCTAGAGCATTTTTACAACATTATACATAGGTGCTGAATACATAAAAAGCGACTGTTCAGCGACAGACAAGTCGCATCGGCTGAAAGTAGGCCAGAATGTCAGTCCATGTTGGAGCAGGTTTAGATACAGTCTAAAGCATAGATCTCAAAGTCTGTGCACAGAATTTAGCAAGGGCCTCGCACCTTCTGATGCATCAGGTAGGTGCACAATAGCATAGCCTAACCCTCTGTACTTTGGTCTATATTGATGCGGGACATAGACAGCCAGCTGATGACCAATCCATTAGTGCAATGGATGGCTGGAAGCATTTGTCTTTGCCTTTGCAATACCACAGAAGCAATGCATGGTCAATGTACAGCAATGACACACCTGTGTGAACAGCCAGGAGACCCCCCCCCCCCCCCCCATGTTATGTTACATAGTTACATAGTTAGTACGGTCGAAAAAAGACATATGTCCATCAAGTTCAACCAGGGAATTAAGGGGTAGGGGTGTGGCGCGATATTGGGGAAGGGATGAGATTTTATATTTCTTCATAAGCATTAATCTTATTTTGTCAATTAGGAACATTCAGCACCCACCCGCTATCAAGGCAGCTGCCTATCATGTCATGCCCTACCTGCACAGGTGTGCTGGCTACTCAAATGATCCAATTAAGGAGGCCATTTAGTCAGCAGCAGCAGAAGTCCTGTGCCTGGACGCTCCAACAGCGGCCAGACACAAGCAGAAGCAGAAGCAGCAGCAGCACCACCTTTTGTTTTTTGGCTGCAGCAGCAGCAGCAGCAAGGCCCACAGGGCTGGCTAGCTGGCTAGCCAGCAAGCAGGTAGCAATGAAAGTAGGAATCTTTCTTTTTAACCCTGTAAGGGGGTGGTGCACTGTACCCGAAGATACTGCCATATCGGGTCAATGCATAGGGCGACGGAAGCAAGCTTCGAAATCGGCCCCCGTTCTCAAAAATCCATTTAATATATGGTCCCCAGATAGGGGACGTATCAGATATTAAACTGATAAGAACAGATACTACACTTGATCTTAGCCAAAAGGCCGAGAAGCGATAACCGTGAAAGGGGCGGGCCCAACAAGGTCCCCTTCATGGGCACTATCACTGCTTGCTGTCAGGGAGGCTGCCAGACAATTTTCCATGCACACTCTGGGCTGGGGGGCAGTCAACCACCAGTACACACAGCAGAACCTAAACCCATACCATTATTGCTAAGCAGCAAGACAGGGGCCCATTGCACTCCCACGGGGCCTTTTTAAATGCAATCCATAACCCGGATTTGCCAGGAACCCTTCTTACTCCTCCTACTTGCATGTGACACTGGGCTTAGGATCTGCATAGGAAACACACACACAAGCACACACCTACCTTTGTTGCCTGCAGATGCCTCCTTGGCTGTCCCCAAACGGTATCAAACCAACACCCACGGGAAGCTGTAAGCATAGAGGACATGCCTGCACCCCATTGGACTTACCTGTGTGGGTTAAACCCGGGTTATTTGACAACCTATGGCGGTGATGGTTCTGCTCAGGCAGAGCAGTGCTGATGCTCCTCATAAAGCTGTCGCTGCTGTGAAGGTTCTAGGTGACATCACAAATCCCTATGGTTACATACACAACAAAGCTGGGTTGTTGTTGTTTACACTCTGCAAGGCCTGTGGAAGTGAGTGACATCATAGCACTGTAGTTCTGAGGGTTCTAGATGGATGCAACAATCTCCTGTTGCTTCTATGAAGGCCATAATAGACGACATCACCAAACAGCTCCATAGTCACATACACAGCAAAGGAGAGATGTTGTTTACACCTAGTGATGTCAGTGGTATTGAGTGACATCACAGCACAGTGCTAAGGCTCCTGGGCCTGGACACAGCAGCGGCTGCAATATCTCAACGGAGAATACGTTTATATATATGTGTGTGTGTGCGCGTATATATATATATATATATATATATATATATATATATATATATATTTCTCCGCCGAAATCACTTTTAAACCCATTTCCACCTTTTTTTCCCTTCTCTTCCTCTTACTTTTTTTTCACGTTTTTTTACGTTTTTCTCCTTTTCGCCTCTTTTCTGGGCGTATTATTCTTCTTTTTCTTCTTTTTTTTCGTCTAATGCATACCCCATCAGTGCAGCAATGCTTATTCAATACCGCCAGCAGATGGAGACACTGGGGGATAATTTTCTAAGGATTTATACTGATTTTTCCTGTCTGAATTTGTCGCACAGAAAGTTGCAGGCCAAATATGTGTGACATTTCTGCGACTTTAGCTTCTAGAGCATTTTTACAACATTATACATAGGTGCTGAATACATAAAAAGCGACTGTTCAGCGACAGACAAGTCGCATCGGCTGAAAGTAGGCCAGGATGTCAGTCCATGTTGGAGCAGGTTTAGATACAGTCTAAAGCATAGATCTCAAAGTCTGTGCACAGAATTTAGCAAGGGCCTCGCACCTTCTGATGCATCAGGTAGGTGCACAATAGCATAGCCTAACCCTCTGTACTTTGGTCTATATTGATGCGGGACATAGACAGCCAGCTGATGACCAATCCATTAGTGCAATGGATGGCTGGAAGCATTTGTCTTTGCCTTTGCAATACCACAGAAGCAATGCATGGTCAATGTACAGCAATGACACACCTGTGTGAACAGCCAGGAGACCCCCCCCCCCCCCATGTTATGTTACATAGTTACATAGTTAGTACGGTCGAAAAAAGACATATGTCCATCAAGTTCAACCAGGGAATTAAGGGGTAGGGGTGTGGCGCGATATTGGGGAAGGGATGAGATTTTATATTTCTTCATAAGCATTAATCTTATTTTGTCAATTAGGAACATTCAGCACCCACCCGCTATCAAGGCAGCTGCCTATCATGTCATGCCCTACCTGCACAGGTGTGCTGGCTACTCAAATGATCCAATTAAGGAGGCCATTTAGTCAGCAGCAGCAGAAGTCCTGTGCCTGGACGCTCCAACAGCGGCCAGACACAAGAAGAAGCAGAAGCAGCAGCAGCACCACCTTTTGTTTTTTGGCTGCAGCAGCAGCAGCAGCAAGGCCCACAGGGCTGGCTAGCTGGCTAGCCAGCAAGCAGGTAGCAATGAAAGTAGGAATCTTTCTTTTTAACCCTGTAAGGGGGTGGTGCACTGTACCCGAAGATACTGCCATATCGGGTCAATGCATAGGGCGACGGAAGCAAGCTTCGAAATCGGCCCCCGTTCTCAAAAATCCATTTAATATATGGTCCCCAGATAGGGGACGTATCAGATATTAAACTGATAAGAACAGATACTACACTTGATCTTAGCCAAAAGGCCGAGAAGCGATAACCGTGAAAGGGGCGGGCCCAACAAGGTCCCCTTCATGGGCACTATCACTGCTTGCTGTCAGGGAGGCTGCCAGACAATTTTCCATGCACACTCTGGGCTGGGGGGCAGTCAACCACCAGTACACACAGCAGAACCTAAACCCATACCATTATTGCTAAGCAGCAAGACAGGGGCCCATTGCACTCCCACGGGGCCTTTTTAAATGCAATCCATAACCCGGATTTGCCAGGAACCCTTCTTACTCCTCCTACTTGCATGTGACACTGGGCTTAGGATCTGCATAGGAAACACACACACAAGCACACACCTACCTTTGTTGCCTGCAGATGCCTCCTTGGCTGTCCCCAAACGGTATCAAACCAACACCCACGGGAAGCTGTAAGCATAGAGGACATGCCTGCACCCCATTGGACTTACCTGTGTGGGTTAAACCCGGGTTATTTGACAACCTATGGCGGTGATGGTTCTGCTCAGGCAGAGCAGTGCTGATGCTCCTCATAAAGCTGTCGCTGCTGTGAAGGTTCTAGGTGACATCACAAATCCCTATGGTTACATACACAACAAAGCTGGGTTGTTGTTGTTTACACTCTGCAAGGCCTGTGGAAGTGAGTGACATCATAGCACTGTAGTTCTGAGGGTTCTAGATGGATGCAACAATCTCCTGTTGCTTCTATGAAGGCCATAATAGACGACATCACCAAACAGCTCCATAGTCACATACACAGCAAAGGAGAGATGTTGTTTACACCTAGTGATGTCAGTGGTATTGAGTGACATCACAGCACAGTGCTAAGGCTCCTGGGCCTGGACACAGCAGCGGCTGCAATATCTCAACGGAGAATACGTTTATATATATGTGTGTGTGTGCGCGTATATATATATATATATATATATATATATATATATATATATATATATATTCTCCGCCGAAATCACTTTTAAACCCATTTCCACCTTTTTTTCCCTTCTCTTCCTCTTACTTTTTTTTCACGTTTTTTTACGTTTTTCTCCTTTTCGCCTCTTTTCTGGGCGTATTATTCTTCTTTTTCTTCTTTTTTTTCGTCTAATGCATACCCCATCAGTGCAGCAATGCTTATTCAATACCGCCAGCAGATGGAGACACTGGGGGATAATTTTCTAAGGATTTATACTGATTTTTCCTGTCTGAATTTGTCGCACAGAAAGTTGCAGGCCAAATATGTGTGACATTTCTGCGACTTTAGCTTCTAGAGCATTTTTACAACATTATACATAGGTGCTGAATACATAAAAAGCGACTGTTCAGCGACAGACAAGTCGCATCGGCTGAAAGTAGGCCAGAATGTCAGTCCATGTTGGAGCAGGTTTAGATACAGTCTAAAGCATAGATCTCCAAGTCTGTGCACAGAATTTAGCAAGGGCCTCGCACCTTCTGATGCATCAGGTAGGTGCACAATAGCATAGCCTAACCCTCTGTACTTTGGTCTATATTGATGCGGGACATAGACAGCCAGCTGATGACCAATCCATTAGTGCAATGGATGGCTGGAAGCATTTGTCTTTGCCTTTGCAATACCACAGAAGCAATGCATGGTCAATGTACAGCAATGACACACCTGTGTGAACAGCCAGGAGACCCCCCCCCCCCCATGTTATGTTACATAGTTACATAGTTAGTACGGTCGAAAAAAGACATATGTCCATCAAGTTCAACCAGGGAATTAAGGGGTAGGGGTGTGGCGCGATATTGGGGAAGGATGAGATTTTATATTTCTTCATAAGCATTAATCTTATTTTGTCAATTAGGAACATTCAGCACCCACCCGCTATCAAGGCAGCTGCCTATCATGTCATGCCCTACCTGCACAGGTGTGCTGGCTACTCAAATGATCCAATTAAGGAGGCCATTTAGTCAGCAGCAGCAGAAGTCCTGTGCCTGGACGCTCCAACAGCGGCCAGACACAAGCAGAAGCAGAAGCAGCAGCAGCACCACCTTTTGTTTTTTGGCTGCAGCAGCAGCAGCAGCAAGGCCCACAGGGCTGGCTAGCTGGCTAGCCAGCAAGCAGGTAGCAATGAAAGTAGGAATCTTTCTTTTTAACCCTGTAAGGGGGTGGTGCACTGTACCCGAAGATACTGCCATATCGGGTCAATGCATAGGGCGACGGAAGCAAGCTTCGAAATCGGCCCCCGTTCTCAAAAATCCATTTAATATATGGTCCCCAGATAGGGGACGTATCAGATATTAAACTGATAAGAACAGATACTACACTTGATCTTAGCCAAAAGGCCGAGAAGCGATAACCGTGAAAGGGGCGGGCCCAACAAGGTCCCCTTCATGGGCACTATCACTGCTTGCTGTCAGGGAGGCTGCCAGACAATTTTCCATGCACACTCTGGGCTGGGGGGCAGTCAACCACCAGTACACACAGCAGAACCTAAACCCATACCATTATTGCTAAGCAGCAAGACAGGGGCCCATTGCACTCCCACGGGGCCTTTTTAAATGCAATCCATAACCCGGATTTGCCAGGAACCCTTCTTACTCCTCCTACTTGCATGTGACACTGGGCTTAGGATCTGCATAGGAAACACACACACAAGCACACACCTACCTTTGTTGCCTGCAGATGCCTCCTTGGCTGTCCCCAAACGGTATCAAACCAACACCCACGGGAAGCTGTAAGCATAGAGGACATGCCTGCACCCCATTGGACTTACCTGTGTGGGTTAAACCCGGGTTATTTGACAACCTATGGCGGTGATGGTTCTGCTCAGGCAGAGCAGTGCTGATGCTCCTCATAAAGCTGTCGCTGCTGTGAAGGTTCTAGGTGACATCACAAATCCCTATGGTTACATACACAACAAAGCTGGGTTGTTGTTGTTTACACTCTGCAAGGCCTGTGGAAGTGAGTGACATCATAGCACTGTAGTTCTGAGGGTTCTAGATGGATGCAACAATCTCCTGTTGCTTCTATGAAGGCCATAATAGACGACATCACCAAACAGCTCCATAGTCACATACACAGCAAAGGAGAGATGTTGTTTACACCTAGTGATGTCAGTGGTATTGAGTGACATCACAGCACAGTGCTAAGGCTCCTGGGCCTGGACACAGCAGCGGCTGCAATATCTCAACGGAGAATACGTTTATATATATGTGTGTGTGTGCGCGTATATATATATATATATATATATATATATATATATATATATATATTTCTCCGCCGAAATCACTTTTAAACCCATTTCCACCTTTTTTTCCCTTCTCTTCCTCTTACTTTTTTTTCACGTTTTACGTTTTTCTCCTTTTCGCCTCTTTTCTGGGCGTATTATTCTTCTTTTTCTTCTTTTTTTTCGTCTAATGCATACCCCATCAGTGCAGCAATGCTTATTCAATACCGCCAGCAGATGGAGACACTGGGGGATAATTTTCTAAGGATTTATACTGATTTTTCCTGTCTGAATTTGTCGCACAGAAAGTTGCAGGCCAAATATGTGTGACATTTCTGCGACTTTAGCTTCTAGAGCATTTTTACAACATTATACATAGGTGCTGAATACATAAAAAGCGACTGTTCAGCGACAGACAAGTCGCATCGGCTGAAAGTAGGCCAGAATGTCAGTCCATGTTGGAGCAGGTTTAGATACAGTCTAAAGCATAGATCTCAAAGTCTGTGCACAGAATTTAGCAAGGGCCTCGCACCTTCTGATGCATCAGGTAGGTGCACAATAGCATAGCCTAACCCTCTGTACTTTGGTCTATATTGATGCGGGACATAGACAGCCAGCTGATGACCAATCCATTAGTGCAATGGATGGCTGGAAGCATTTGTCTTTGCCTTTGCAATACCACAGAAGCAATGCATGGTCAATGTACAGCAATGACACACCTGTGTGAACAGCCAGGAGACCCCCCCCCCCCCATGTTATGTTACATAGTTACATAGTTAGTACGGTCGAAAAAAGACATATGTCCATCAAGTTCAACCAGGGAATTAAGGGGTAGGGGTGTGGCGCGATATTGGGGAAGGGATGAGATTTTATATTTCTTCATAAGCATTAATCTTATTTTGTCAATTAGGAACATTCAGCACCCACCCGCTATCAAGGCAGCTGCCTATCATGTCATGCCCTACCTGCACAGGTGTGCTGGCTACTCAAATGATCCAATTAAGGAGGCCATTTAGTCAGCAGCAGCAGAAGTCCTGTGCCTGGACGCTCCAACAGCGGCCAGACACAAGCAGAAGCAGAAGCAGCAGCAGCACCACCTTTTGTTTTTTGGCTGCAGCAGCAGCAGCAGCAAGGCCCACAGGGCTGGCTAGCTGGCTAGCCAGCAAGCAGGTAGCAATGAAAGTAGGAATCTTTCTTTTTAACCCTGTAAGGGGGTGGTGCACTGTACCCGAAGATACTGCCATATCGGGTCAATGCATAGGGCGACGGAAGCAAGCTTCGAAATCGGCCCCCGTTCTCAAAAATCCATTTAATATATGGTCCCCAGATAGGGGACGTATCAGATATTAAACTGATAAGAACAGATACTACACTTGATCTTAGCCAAAAGGCCGAGAAGCGATAACCGTGAAAGGGGCGGGCCCAACAAGGTCCCCTTCATGGGCACTATCACTGCTTGCTGTCAGGGAGGCTGCCAGACAATTTTCCATGCACACTCTGGGCTGGGGGGCAGTCAACCACCAGTACACACAGCAGAACCTAAACCCATACCATTATTGCTAAGCAGCAAGACAGGGGCCCATTGCACTCCCACGGGGCCTTTTTAAATGCAATCCATAACCCGGATTTGCCAGGAACCCTTCTTACTCCTCCTACTTGCATGTGACACTGGGCTTAGGATCTGCATAGGAAACACACACACAAGCACACACCTACCTTTGTTGCCTGCAGATGCCTCCTTGGCTGTCCCCAAACGGTATCAAACCAACACCCACGGGAAGCTGTAAGCATAGAGGACATGCCTGCACCCCATTGGACTTACCTGTGTGGGTTAAACCCGGGTTATTTGACAACCTATGGCGGTGATGGTTCTGCTCAGGCAGAGCAGTGCTGATGCTCCTCATAAAGCTGTCGCTGCTGTGAAGGTTCTAGGTGACATCACAAATCCCTATGGTTACATACACAACAAAGCTGGGTTGTTGTTGTTTACACTCTGCAAGGCCTGTGGAAGTGAGTGACATCATAGCACTGTAGTTCTGAGGGTTCTAGATGGATGCAACAATCTCCTGTTGCTTCTATGAAGGCCATAATAGACGACATCACCAAACAGCTCCATAGTCACATACACAGCAAAGGAGAGATGTTGTTTACACCTAGTGATGTCAGTGGTATTGAGTGACATCACAGCACAGTGCTAAGGCTCCTGGGCCTGGACACAGCAGCGGCTGCAATATCTCAACGGAGAATACGTTTATATATATGTGTGTGTGTGCGCGTATATATATATATATATATATATATATATATATATATATATATATTCTCCGCCGAAATCACTTTTAAACCCATTTCCACCTTTTTTTCCCTTCTCTTCCTCTTACTTTTTTTTCACGTTTTTTTACGTTTTTCTCCTTTTCGCCTCTTTTCTGGGCGTATTATTCTTCTTTTTCTTCTTTTTTTTCGTCTAATGCATACCCCATCAGTGCAGCAATGCTTATTCAATACCGCCAGCAGATGGAGACACTGGGGGATAATTTTCTAAGGATTTATACTGATTTTTCCTGTCTGAATTTGTCGCACAGAAAGTTGCAGGCCAAATATGTGTGACATTTCTGCGACTTTAGCTTCTAGAGCATTTTTACAACATTATACATAGGTGCTGAATACATAAAAAGCGACTGTTCAGCGACAGACAAGTCGCATCGGCTGAAAGTAGGCCAGAATGTCAGTCCATGTTGGAGAGCAGGTTTAGATACAGTCTAAAGCATAGATCTCAAAGTCTGTGCACAGAATTTAGCAAGGGCCTCGCACCTTCTGATGCATCAGGTGCACAATAGCATAGCCTAACCCTCTGTACTTTGGTCTATATTGATGCGGGACATAGACAGCCAGCTGATGACCAATCCATTAGTGCAATGGATGGCTGGAAGCATTTGTCTTTGCCTTGCAATACCACAGAAGCAATGCATGGTCAATGTACAGCAATGGACACACCTGTGTGAACAGCCAGGAGAGCCACCCCCCCCCCCCCATGTTATGTTACATAGTTACATAGTTAGTACGGTCGAAAAAAGACATATGTCCATCAAGTTCACCAGGGAATTAAGGGGTAGGGGTGTGGCGCGATATTGGGGAAGGGATGAGATTTTATATTTCTTCATAAGCATTAATCTTATTTTGTCAATTAGGAACATTCAGCACCCACCCGCTATCAAGGCAGCTGCCTATCATGTCATGCCCTACCTGCACAGGTGTGCTGGCTACTCAAATGATCCAATTAAGGAGGCCATTTAGTCGAGCAGCAGCAGAAGTCCTGTGCCTGGACGCTCCAACAGCGGCCAGACACAAGCAGAAGCAGAAGCAGCAGCAGCAGCACCACCTTTTGTTTTTTGGCTGCAGCAGCAGCAGCAGCAAGGCCCACAGGGCTGGCTAGCTGGCTAGCCAGCAAGCAGGTAGCAATGAAAGTAGGAATCTTTCTTTTTAACCCTGTAAGGGGGTGGTGCACTGTACCCGAAGATACTGCCATATCGGGTCAATGCATAGGGCGACGGAAGCAAGCTTCGAAATCGGCCCCCGTTCTCAAAAATCCATTTAATATATGGTCCCCAGATAGGGGACGTATCAGATATTAAACTGATAAGAACAGATACTACACTTGATCTTAGCCAAAAGGCCGAGAAGCGATAACCGTGAAAGGGGCGGGCCCCAACAAGGTCCCCTTCATGGGCACTATCACTGCTTGCTGTCAGGGAGGCTGCCAGACAATTTTCCATGCACACTCTGGGCTGGGGGGCAGTCAACCACCAGTACACACAGCAGAACCTAAACCCATACCATTATTGCTAAGCAGCAAGACAGGGGCCCATTGCACTCCCACGGGGCCTTTTTAAATGCAATCCATAACCCGGATTTGCCAGGAACCCTTCTTACTCCTCCTACTTGCATGTGACACTGGGCTTAGGATCTGCATAGGAAACACACACACAAGCACACACCTACCTTTGTTGCCTGCAGATGCCTCCTTGGCTGTCCCCAAACGGTATCAAACCAACACCCACGGGAAGCTGTAAGCATAGAGGACATGCCTGCACCCCATTGGACTTACCTGTGTGGGTTAAACCCGGGTTATTTGACAACCTATGGCGGTGATGGTTCTGCTCAGGCAGAGCAGTGCTGATGCTCCTCATAAAGCTGTCGCTGCTGTGAAGGTTCTAGGTGACATCACAAATCCCTATGGTTACATACACAACAAAGCTGGGTTGTTGTTGTTTACACTCTGCAAGGCCTGTGGAAGTGAGTGACATCATAGCACTGTAGTTCTGAGGGTTCTAGATGGATGCAACAATCTCCTGTTGCTTCTATGAAGGCCATAATAGACGACATCACCAAACAGCTCCATAGTCACATACACAGCAAAGGAGAGATGTTGTTTACACCTAGTGATGTCAGTGGTATTGAGTGACATCACAGCACAGTGCTAAGGCTCCTGGGCCTGGACACAGCAGCGGCTGCAATATCTCAACGGAGAATACGTTTATATATATGTGTGTGTGTGCGCGTATATATATATATATATATATATATATATATATATATATATATATTCTCCGCCGAAATCACTTTTAAACCCATTTCCACCTTTTTTTTCCCTTCTCTTCCTCTTACTTTTTTTTCACGTTTTTTTACGTTTTTCTCCTTTTCGCCTCTTTTCTGGGCGTATTATTCTTCTTTTTCTTCTTTTTTTTCGTCTAATGCATACCCCATCAGTGCAGCAATGCTTATTCAATACCGCCAGCAGATGGAGACACTGGGGGATAATTTTCTAAGGATTTATACTGATTTTTCCTGTCTGAATTTGTCGCACAGAAAGTTGCAGGCCAAATATGTGTGACATTTCTGCGACTTTAGCTTCTAGAGCATTTTTACAACATTATACATAGGTGCTGAATACATAAAAAGCGACTGTTCAGCGACAGACAAGTCGCATCGGCTGAAAGTAGGCCAGAATGTCAGTCCATGTTGGAGCAGGTTTAGATACAGTCTAAAGCATAGATCTCAAAGTCTGTGCACAGAATTTAGCAAGGGCCTCGCACCTTCTGATGCATCAGGTAGGTGCACAATAGCATAGCCTAACCCTCTGTACTTTGGTCTATATTGATGCGGGACATAGACAGCCAGCTGATGACCAATCCATTAGTGCAATGGATGGCTGGAAGCATTTGTCTTTGCCTTTGCAATACCACAGAAGCAATGCATGGTCAATGTACAGCAATGACACACCTGTGTGAACAGCCAGGAGACCCCCCCCCCCCCATGTTATGTTACATAGTTACATAGTTAGTACGGTCGAAAAAAGACATATGTCCATCAAGTTCAACCAGGGAATTAAGGGGTAGGGGTGTGGCGCGATATTGGGGAAGGGATGAGATTTTATATTTCTTCATAAGCATTAATCTTATTTTGTCAATTAGGAACATTCAGCACCCACCCGCTATCAAGGCAGCTGCCTATCATGTCATGCCCTACCTGCACAGGTGTGCTGGCTACTCAAATGATCCAATTAAGGAGGCCATTTAGTCAGCAGCAGCAGAAGTCCTGTGCCTGGACGCTCCAACAGCGGCCAGACACAAGCAGAAGCAGCAGCAGCACCACCTTTTGTTTTTTGGCTGCAGCAGCAGCAGCAGCAAGGCCCACAGGGCTGGCTAGCTGGCTAGCCAGCAAGCAGGTAGCAATGAAAGTAGGAATCTTTCTTTTTAACCCTGTAAGGGGGTGGTGCACTGTACCCGAAGATACTGCCATATCGGGTCAATGCATAGGGCGACGGAAGCAAGCTTCGAAATCGGCCCCCGTTCTCAAAAATCCATTTAATATATGGTCCCCAGATAGGGGACGTATCAGATATTAAACTGATAAGAACAGATACTACACTTGATCTTAGCCAAAAGGCCGAGAAGCGATAACCGTGAAAGGGGCGGGCCCAACAAGGTCCCCTTCATGGGCACTATCACTGCTTGCTGTCAGGGAGGCTGCCAGACAATTTTCCATGCACACTCTGGGCTGGGGGGCAGTCAACCACCAGTACACACAGCAGAACCTAAACCCATACCATTATTGCTAAGCAGCAAGACAGGGGCCCATTGCACTCCCACGGGGCCTTTTTAAATGCAATCCATAACCCGGATTTGCCAGGAACCCTTCTTACTCCTCCTACTTGCATGTGACACTGGGCTTAGGATCTGCATAGGAAACACACACACAAGCACACACCTACCTTTGTTGCCTGCAGATGCCTCCTTGGCTGTCCCCAAACGGTATCAAACCAACACCCACGGGAAGCTGTAAGCATAGAGGACATGCCTGCACCCCATTGGACTTACCTGTGTGGGTTAAACCCGGGTTATTTGACAACCTATGGCGGTGATGGTTCTGCTCAGGCAGAGCAGTGCTGATGCTCCTCATAAAGCTGTCGCTGCTGTGAAGGTTCTAGGTGACATCACAAATCCCTATGGTTACATACACAACAAAGCTGGGTTGTTGTTGTTTACACTCTGCAAGGCCTGTGGAAGTGAGTGACATCATAGCACTGTAGTTCTGAGGGTTCTAGATGGATGCAACAATCTCCTGTTGCTTCTATGAAGGCCATAATAGACGACATCACCAAACAGCTCCATAGTCACATACACAGCAAAGGAGAGATGTTGTTTACACCTAGTGATGTCAGTGGTATTGAGTGACATCACAGCACAGTGCTAAGGCTCCTGGGCCTGGACACAGCAGCGGCTGCAATATCTCAACGGAGAATACGTTTATATATATGTGTGTGTGTGCGCGTATATATATATATATATATATATATATATATATATATATATATATTTCTCCGCCGAAATCACTTTTAAACCCATTTCCACCTTTTTTTCCCTTCTCTTCCTCTTACTTTTTTTTCACGTTTTTTTACGTTTTTCTCCTTTTCGCCTCTTTTCTGGGCGTATTATTCTTCTTTTTTTTCGTCTAATGCATACCCCATCAGTGCAGCAATGCTTATTCAATACCGCCAGCAGATGGAGACACTGGGGGATAATTTTCTAAGGATTTATACTGATTTTTCCTGTCTGAATTTGTCGCACAGAAAGTTGCAGGCCAAATATGTGTGACATTTCTGCGACTTTAGCTTCTAGAGCATTTTTACAACATTATACATAGGTGCTGAATACATAAAAAGCGACTGTTCAGCGACAGACAAGTCGCATCGGCTGAAAGTAGGCCAGAATGTCAGTCCATGTTGGAGCAGGTTTAGATACAGTCTAAAGCATAGATCTCAAAGTCTGTGCACAGAATTTAGCAAGGGCCTCGCACCTTCTGATGCATCAGGTAGGTGCACAATAGCATAGCCTAACCCTCTGTACTTTGGTCTATATTGATGCGGGACATAGACAGCCAGCTGATGACCAATCCATTAGTGCAATGGATGGCTGGAAGCATTTGTCTTTGCCTTTGCAATACCACAGAAGCAATGCATGGTCAATGTACAGCAATGACACACCTGTGTGAACAGCCAGGAGACCCCCCCCCCCCCCCCCCCCCCCCATGTTATGTTACATAGTTACATAGTTAGTACGGTCGAAAAAAGACATATGTCCATCAAGTTCAACCAGGGAATTAAGGGGTAGGGGTGTGGCGCGATATTGGGGAAGGGATGAGATTTTATATTTCTTCATAAGCATTAATCTTATTTTGTCAATTAGGAACATTCAGCACCCACCCGCTATCAAGGCAGCTGCCTATCATGTCATGCCCTACCTGCACAGGTGTGCTGGCTACTCAAATGATCCAATTAAGGAGGCCATTTAGTCAGCAGCAGCAGAAGTCCTGTGCCTGGACGCTCCAACAGCGGCCAGACACAAGCAGAAGCAGAAGCAGCAGCAGCACCACCTTTTGTTTTTTGGCTGCAGCAGCAGCAGCAGCAAGGCCCACAGGGCTGGCTAGCTGGCTAGCCAGCAAGCAGGTAGCAATGAAAGTAGGAATCTTTCTTTTTAACCCTGTAAGGGGGTGGTGCACTGTACCCGAAGATACTGCCATATCGGGTCAATGCATAGGGCGACGGAAGCAAGCTTCGAAATCGGCCCCCGTTCTCAAAAATCCATTTAATATATGGTCCCCAGATAGGGGACGTATCAGATATTAAACTGATAAGAACAGATACTACACTTGATCTTAGCCAAAAGGCCGAGAAGCGATAACCGTGAAAGGGGCGGGCCCAACAAGGTCCCCTTCATGGGCACTATCACTGCTTGCTGTCAGGGAGGCTGCCAGACAATTTTCCATGCACACTCTGGGCTGGGGGGCAGTCAACCACCAGTACACACAGCAGAACCTAAACCCATACCATTATTGCTAAGCAGCAAGACAGGGGCCCATTGCACTCCCACGGGGCCTTTTTAAATGCAATCCATAACCCGGATTTGCCAGGAACCCTTCTTACTCCTCCTACTTGCATGTGACACTGGGCTTAGGATCTGCATAGGAAACACACACACAAGCACACACCTACCTTTGTTGCCTGCAGATGCCTCCTTGGCTGTCCCCAAACGGTATCAAACCAACACCCACGGGAAGCTGTAAGCATAGAGGACATGCCTGCACCCCATTGGACTTACCTGTGTGGGTTAAACCCGGGTTATTTGACAACCTATGGCGGTGATGGTTCTGCTCAGGCAGAGCAGTGCTGATGCTCCTCATAAAGCTGTCGCTGCTGTGAAGGTTCTAGGTGACATCACAAATCCCTATGGTTACATACACAACAAAGCTGGGTTGTTGTTGTTTACACTCTGCAAGGCCTGTGGAAGTGAGTGACATCATAGCACTGTAGTTCTGAGGGTTCTAGATGGATGCAACAATCTCCTGTTGCTTCTATGAAGGCCATAATAGACGACATCACCAAACAGCTCCATAGTCACATACACAGCAAAGGAGAGATGTTGTTTACACCTAGTGATGTCAGTGGTATTGAGTGACATCACAGCACAGTGCTAAGGCTCCTGGGCCTGGACACAGCAGCGGCTGCAATATCTCAACGGAGAATACGTTTATATATATGTGTGTGTGTGCGCGTATATATATATATATATATATATATATATATATATATATATATATTTCTCCGCCGAAATCACTTTTAAACCCATTTCCACCTTTTTTTCCCTTCTCTTCCTCTTACTTTTTTTTCACGTTTTTTTACGTTTTTCTCCTTTTCGCCTCTTTTCTGGGCGTATTATTCTTCTTTTTCTTCTTTTTTTTCATCTAATGCATACCCCATCAGTGCAGCAATGCTTATTCAATACCGCCAGCAGATGGAGACACTGGGGGATAATTTTCTAAGGATTTATACTGATTTTTCCTGTCTGAATTTGTCGCACAGAAAGTTGCAGGCCAAATATGTGTGACATTTCTGCGACTTTAGCTTCTAGAGCATTTTTACAACATTATACATAGGTGCTGAATACATAAAAAGCGACTGTTCAGCGACAGACAAGTCGCATCGGCTGAAAGTAGGCCAGAATGTCAGTCCATGTTGGAGCAGGTTTAGATACAGTCTAAAGCATAGATCTCAAAGTCTGTGCACAGAATTTAGCAAGGGCCTCGCACCTTCTGATGCATCAGGTAGGTGCACAATAGCATAGCCTAACCCTCTGTACTTTGGTCTATATTGATGCGGGACATAGACAGCCAGCTGATGACCAATCCATTAGTGCAATGGATGGCTGGAAGCATTTGTCTTTGCCTTTGCAATACCACAGAAGCAATGCATGGTCAATGTACAGCAATGACACACCTGTGTGAACAGCCAGGAGACCCCCCCCCATGTTATGTTACATAGTTACATAGTTAGTACGGTCGAAAAAAGACATATGTCCATCAAGTTCAACCAGGGAATTAAGGGGTAGGGGTGTGGCGCGATATTGGGGAAGGGATGAGATTTTATATTTCTTCATAAGCATTAATCTTATTTTGTCAATTAGGAACATTCAGCACCCACCCGCTATCAAGGCAGCTGCCTATCATGTCATGCCCTACCTGCACAGGTGTGCTGGCTACTCAAATGATCCAATTAAGGAGGCCATTTAGTCAGCAGCAGCAGAAGTCCTGTGCCTGGACGCTCCAACAGCGGCCAGACACAAGCAGAAGCAGAAGCAGCAGCAGCACCACCTTTTGTTTTTTGGCTGCAGCAGCAGCAGCAGCAAGGCCCACAGGGCTGGCTAGCTGGCTAGCCAGCAAGCAGGTAGCAATGAAAGTAGGAATCTTTCTTTTTAACCCTGTAAGGGGGTGGTGCACTGTACCCGAAGATACTGCCATATCGGGTCAATGCATAGGGCGACGGAAGCAAGCTTCGAAATCGGCCCCCGTTCTCAAAAATCCATTTAATATATGGTCCCCAGATAGGGGACGTATCAGATATTAAACTGATAAGAACAGATACTACACTTGATCTTAGCCAAAAGGCCGAGAAGCGATAACCGTGAAAGGGGCGGGCCCAACAAGGTCCCCTTCATGGGCACTATCACTGCTTGCTGTCAGGGAGGCTGCCAGACAATTTTCCATGCACACTCTGGGCTGGGGGGCAGTCAACCACCAGTACACACAGCAGAACCTAAACCCATACCATTATTGCTAAGCAGCAAGACAGGGGCCCATTGCACTCCCACGGGGCCTTTTTAAATGCAATCCATAACCCGGATTTGCCAGGAACCCTTCTTACTCCTCCTACTTGCATGTGACACTGGGCTTAGGATCTGCATAGGAAACACACACACAAGCACACACCTACCTTTGTTGCCTGCAGATGCCTCCTTGGCTGTCCCCAAACGGTATCAAACCAACACCCACGGGAAGCTGTAAGCATAGAGGACATGCCTGCACCCCATTGGACTTACCTGTGTGGGTTAAACCCGGGTTATTTGACAACCTATGGCGGTGATGGTTCTGCTCAGGCAGAGCAGTGCTGATGCTCCTCATAAAGCTGTCGCTGCTGTGAAGGTTCTAGGTGACATCACAAATCCCTATGGTTACATACACAACAAAGCTGGGTTGTTGTTGTTTACACTCTGCAAGGCCTGTGGAAGTGAGTGACATCATAGCACTGTAGTTCTGAGGGTTCTAGATGGATGCAACAATCTCCTGTTGCTTCTATGAAGGCCATAATAGACGACATCACCAAACAGCTCCATAGTCACATACACAGCAAAGGAGAGATGTTGTTTACACCTAGTGATGTCAGTGGTATTGAGTGACATCACAGCACAGTGCTAAGGCTCCTGGGCCTGGACACAGCAGCGGCTGCAATATCTCAACGGAGAATACGTTTATATATATGTGTGTGTGTGCGCGTATATATATATATATATATATATATATATATATATATATATATATTTCTCCGCCGAAATCACTTTTAAACCCATTTCCACCTTTTTTTCCCTTCTCTTCCTCTTACTTTTTTTTCACGTTTTTTTACGTTTTTCTCCTTTTCGCCTCTTTTCTGGGCGTATTATTCTTCTTTTTCTTCTTTTTTTTCGTCTAATGCATACCCCATCAGTGCAGCAATGCTTATTCAATACCGCCAGCAGATGGAGACACTGGGGGATAATTTTCTAAGGATTTATACTGATTTTTCCTGTCTGAATTTGTCGCACAGAAAGTTGCAGGCCAAATATGTGTGACATTTCTGCGACTTTAGCTTCTAGAGCATTTTTACAACATTATACATAGGTGCTGAATACATAAAAAGCGACTGTTCAGCGACAGACAAGTCGCATCGGCTGAAAGTAGGCCAGAATGTCAGTCCATGTTGGAGCAGGTTTAGATACAGTCTAAAGCATAGATCTCAAAGTCTGTGCACAGAATTTAGCAAGGGCCTCGCACCTTCTGATGCATCAGGTAGGTGCACAATAGCATAGCCTAACCCTCTGTACTTTGGTCTATATTGATGCGGGACATAGACAGCCAGCTGATGACCAATCCATTAGTGCAATGGATGGCTGGAAGCATTTGTCTTTGCCTTTGCAATACCACAGAAGCAATGCATGGTCAATGTACAGCAATGACACACCTGTGTGAACAGCCAGGAGACCCCCCCCCCCCATGTTATGTTACATAGTTACATAGTTAGTACGGTCGAAAAAAGACATATGTCCATCAAGTTCAACCAGGGAATTAAGGGGTAGGGGTGTGGCGCGATATTGGGGAAGGGATGAGATTTTATATTTCTTCATAAGCATTAATCTTATTTTGTCAATTAGGAACATTCAGCACCCACCCGCTATCAAGGCAGCTGCCTATCATGTCATGCCCTACCTGCACAGGTGTGCTGGCTACTCAAATGATCCAATTAAGGAGGCCATTTAGTCAGCAGCAGCAGAAGTCCTGTGCCTGGACGCTCCAACAGCGGCCAGACACAAGCAGAAGCAGAAGCAGCAGCAGCACCACCTTTTGTTTTTTGGCTGCAGCAGCAGCAGCAGCAAGGCCCACAGGGCTGGCTAGCTGGCTAGCCAGCAAGCAGGTAGCAATGAAAGTAGGAATCTTTCTTTTTAACCCTGTAAGGGGGTGGTGCACTGTACCCGAAGATACTGCCATATCGGGTCAATGCATAGGGCGACGGAAGCAAGCTTCGAAATCGGCCCCCGTTCTCAAAAATCCATTTAATATATGGTCCCCAGATAGGGGACGTATCAGATATTAAACTGATAAGAACAGATACTACACTTGATCTTAGCCAAAAGGCCGAGAAGCGATAACCGTGAAAGGGGCAGGCCCAACAAGGTCCCCTTCATGGGCACTATCACTGCTTGCTGTCAGGGAGGCTGCCAGACAATTTTCCATGCACACTCTGGGCTGGGGGGCAGTCAACCACCAGTACACACAGCAGAACCTAAACCCATACCATTATTGCTAAGCAGCAAGACAGGGGCCCATTGCACTCCCACGGGGCCTTTTTAAATGCAATCCATAACCCGGATTTGCCAGGAACCCTTCTTACTCCTCCTACTTGCATGTGACACTGGGCTTAGGATCTGCATAGGAAACATACACACAAGCACACACCTACCTTTGTTGCCTGCAGATGCCTCCTTGGCTGTCCCCAAACGGTATCAAACCAACACCCACGGGAAGCTGTAAGCATAGAGGACATGCCTGCACCCCATTGGACTTACCTGTGTGGGTTAAACCCGGGTTATTTGACAACCTATGGCGGTGATGGTTCTGCTCAGGCAGAGCAGTGCTGATGCTCCTCATAAAGCTGTCGCTGCTGTGAAGGTTCTAGGTGACATCACAAATCCCTATGGTTACATACACAACAAAGCTGGGTTGTTGTTGTTTACACTCTGCAAGGCCTGTGGAAGTGAGTGACATCATAGCACTGTAGTTCTGAGGGTTCTAGATGGATGCAACAATCTCCTGTTGCTTCTATGAAGGCCATAATAGACGACATCACCAAACAGCTCCATAGTCACATACACAGCAAAGGAGAGATGTTGTTTACACCTAGTGATGTCAGTGGTATTGAGTGACATCACAGCACAGTGCTAAGGCTCCTGGGCCTGGACACAGCAGCGGCTGCAATATCTCAACGGAGAATACGTTTATATATATGTGTGTGTGTGCGCGTATATATATATATATATATATATATATATATATATATATATATATTCTCCGCCGAAATCACTTTTAAACCCATTTCCACCTTTTTTTCCCTTCTCTTCCTCTTACTTTTTTTTCACGTTTTTTTACGTTTTTCTCCTTTTCGCCTCTTTTCTGGGCGTATTATTCTTCTTTTTCTTCTTTTTTTTCGTCTAATGCATACCCCATCAGTGCAGCAATGCTTATTCAATACCGCCAGCAGATGGAGACACTGGGGGATAATTTTCTAAGGATTTATACTGATTTTTCCTGTCTGAATTTGTCGCACAGAAAGTTGCAGGCCAAATATGTGTGACATTTCTGCGACTTTAGCTTCTAGAGCATTTTTACAACATTATACATAGGTGCTGAATACATAAAAAGCGACTGTTCAGCGACAGACAAGTCGCATCGGCTGAAAGTAGGCCAGAATGTCAGTCCATGTTGGAGCAGGTTTAGATACAGTCTAAAGCATAGATCTCAAAGTCTGTGCACAGAATTTAGCAAGGGCCTCGCACCTTCTGATGCATCAGGTAGGTGCACAATAGCATAGCCTAACCCTCTGTACTTTGGTCTATATTGATGCGGGACATAGACAGCCAGCTGATGACCAATCCATTAGTGCAATGGATGGCTGGAAGCATTTGTCTTTGCCTTTGCAATACCACAGAAGCAATGCATGGTCAATGTACAGCAATGACACACCTGTGTGAACAGCCAGGAGACCCCCCCCATGTTATGTTACATAGTTACATAGTTAGTACGGTCGAAAAAAGACATATGTCCATCAAGTTCAACCAGGGAAATAAGGGGTAGGGGTGTGGCGCGATATTGGGGAAGGGATGAGATTTTATATTTCTTCATAAGCATTAATCTTATTTTGTCAATTAGGAACATTCAGCACCCACCCGCTATCAAGGCAGCTGCCTATCATGTCATGCCCTACCTGCACAGGTGTGCTGGCTACTCAAATGATCCAATTAAGGAGGCCATTTAGTCAGCAGCAGCAGAAGTCCTGTGCCTGGACGCTCCAACAGCGGCCAGACACAAGCAGAAGCAGAAGCAGCAGCAGCACCACCTTTTGTTTTTTGGCTGCAGCAGCAGCAGCAGCAAGGCCCACAGGGCTGGCTAGCTGGCTAGCCAGCAAGCAGGTAGCAATGAAAGTAGGAATCTTTCTTTTTAACCCTGTAAGGGGGTGGTGCACTGTACCCGAAGATACTGCCATATCGGGTCAATGCATAGGGCGACGGAAGCAAGCTTCGAAATCGGCCCCCGTTCTCAAAAATCCATTTAATATATGGTCCCCAGATAGGGGACGTATCAGATATTAAACTGATAAGAACAGATACTACACTTGATCTTAGCCAAAAGGCCGAGAAGCGATAACCGTGAAAGGGGCGGGCCCAACAAGGTCCCCTTCATGGGCACTATCACTGCTTGCTGTCAGGGAGGCTGCCAGACAATTTTCCATGCACACTCTGGGCTGGGGGGCAGTCAACCACCAGTACACACAGCAGAACCTAAACCCATACCATTATTGCTAAGCAGCAAGACAGGGGCCCATTGCACTCCCACGGGGCCTTTTTAAATGCAATCCATAACCCGGATTTGCCAGGAACCCTTCTTACTCCTCCTACTTGCATGTGACACTGGGCTTAGGATCTGCATAGGAAACACACACACAAGCACACACCTACCTTTGTTGCCTGCAGATGCCTCCTTGGCTGTCCCCAAACGGTATCAAACCAACACCCACGGGAAGCTGTAAGCATAGAGGACATGCCTGCACCCCATTGGACTTACCTGTGTGGGTTAAACCCGGGTTATTTGACAACCTATGGCGGTGATGGTTCTGCTCAGGCAGAGCAGTGCTGATGCTCCTCATAAAGCTGTCGCTGCTGTGAAGGTTCTAGGTGACATCACAAATCCCTATGGTTACATACACAACAAAGCTGGGTTGTTGTTGTTTACACTCTGCAAGGCCTGTGGAAGTGAGTGACATCATAGCACTGTAGTTCTGAGGGTTCTAGATGGATGCAACAATCTCCTGTTGCTTCTATGAAGGCCATAATAGACGACATCACCAAACAGCTCCATAGTCACATATACAGCAAAGGAGAGATGTTGTTTACACCTAGTGATGTCAGTGGTATTGAGTGACATCACAGCACAGTGCTAAGGCTCCTGGGCCTGGACACAGCAGCGGCTGCAATATCTCAACGGAGAATACGTTTATATATATGTGTGTGTGTGCGCGTATATATATATATATATATATATATATATATATATATATATTTCTCCGCCGAAATCACTTTTAAACCCATTTCCACCTTTTTTTCCCTTCTCTTCCTCTTACTTTTTTTTCACGTTTTTTTACGTTTTTCTCCTTTTCGCCTCTTTTCTGGGCGTATTATTCTTCTTTTTCTTCTTTTTTTTCGTCTAATGCATACCCCATCAGTGCAGCAATGCTTATTCAATACCGCCAGCAGATGGAGACACTGGGGGATAATTTTCTAAGGATTTATACTGATTTTTCCTGTCTGAATTTGTCGCACAGAAAGTTGCAGGCCAAATATGTGTGACATTTCTGCGACTTTAGCTTCTAGAGCATTTTTACAACATTATACATAGGTGCTGAATACATAAAAAGCGACTGTTCAGCGACAGACAAGTCGCATCGGCTGAAAGTAGGCCAGAATGTCAGTCCATGTTGGAGCAGGTTTAGATACAGTCTAAAGCATAGATCTCAAAGTCTGTGCACAGAATTTAGCAAGGGCCTCGCACCTTCTGATGCATCAGGTAGGTGCACAATAGCATAGCCTAACCCTCTGTACTTTGGTCTATATTGATGCGGGACATAGACAGCCAGCTGATGACCAATCCATTAGTGCAATGGATGGCTGGAAGCATTTGTCTTTGCCTTTGCAATACCACAGAAGCAATGCATGGTCAATGTACAGCAATGACACACCTGTGTGAACAGCCAGGAGACCCCCCCCCCCCATGTTATGTTACATAGTTACATAGTTAGTACGGTCGAAAAAAGACATATGTCCATCAAGTTCAACCAGGGAATTAAGGGGTAGGGGTGTGGCGCGATATTGGGGAAGGGATGAGATTTTATATTTCTTCATAAGCATTAATCTTATTTTGTCAATTAGGAACATTCAGCACCCACCCGCTATCAAGGCAGCTGCCTATCATGTCATGCCCTACCTGCACAGGTGTGCTGGCTACTCAAATGATCCAATTAAGGAGGCCATTTAGTCAGCAGCAGCAGAAGTCCTGTGCCTGGACGCTCCAACAGCGGCCAGACACAAGCAGAAGCAGAAGCAGCAGCAGCACCACCTTTTGTTTTTTGGCTGCAGCAGCAGCAGCAGCAAGGCCCACAGGGCTGGCTAGCTGGCTAGCCAGCAAGCAGGTAGCAATGAAAAAAGGAATCTTTCTTTTTAACCCTGTAAGGGGGTGGTGCACTGTACCCGAAGATACTGCCATATCGGGTCAATGCATAGGGCGACGGAAGCAAGCTTCGAAATCGGCCCCCGTTCTCAAAAATCCATTTAATATATGGTCCCCAGATAGGGGACGTATCAGATATTAAACTGATAAGAACAGATACTACACTTGATCTTAGCCAAAAGGCCGAGAAGCGATAACCGTGAAAGGGGCGGGCCCAACAAGGTCCCCTTCATGGGCACTATCACTGCTTGCTGTCAGGGAGGCTGCCAGACAATTTTCCATGCACACTCTGGGCTGGGGGGCAGTCAACCACCAGTACACACAGCAGAACCTAAACCCATACCATTATTGCTAAGCAGCAAGACAGGGGCCCATTGCACTCCCACGGGGCCTTTTTAAATGCAATCCATAACCCGGATTTGCCAGGAACCCTTCTTACTCCTCCTACTTGCATGTGACACTGGGCTTAGGATCTGCATAGGAAACACACACACAAGCACACACCTACCTTTGTTGCCTGCAGATGCCTCCTTGGCTGTCCCCAAACGGTATCAAACCAACACCCACGGGAAGCTGTAAGCATAGAGGACATGCCTGCACCCCATTGGACTTACCTGTGTGGGTTAAACCCGGGTTATTTGACAACCTATGGCGGTGATGGTTCTGCTCAGGCAGAGCAGTGCTGATGCTCCTCATAAAGCTGTCGCTGCTGTGAAGGTTCTAGGTGACATCACAAATCCCTATGGTTACATACACAACAAAGCTGGGTTGTTGTTGTTTACACTCTGCAAGGCCTGTGGAAGTGAGTGACATCATAGCACTGTAGTTCTGAGGGTTCTAGATGGATGCAACAATCTCCTGTTGCTTCTATGAAGGCCATAATAGACGACATCACCAAACAGCTCCATAGTCACATACACAGCAAAGGAGAGATGTTGTTTACACCTAGTGATGTCAGTGGTATTGAGTGACATCACAGCACAGTGCTAAGGCTCCTGGGCCTGGACACAGCAGCGGCTGCAATATCTCAACGGAGAATACGTTTATATATATGTGTGTGTGTGCGCGTATATATATATATATATATATATATATATATATATATATATATTTCTCCGCCGAAATCACTTTTAAACCCATTTCCACCTTTTTTTCCCTTCTCTTCCTCTTACTTTTTTTTCACGTTTTTTTACGTTTTTCTCCTTTTCGCCTCTTTTCTGGGCGTATTATTCTTCTTTTTCTTCTTTTTTTTCGTCTAATGCATACCCCATCAGTGCAGCAATGCTTATTCAATACCGCCAGCAGATGGAGACACTGGGGGATAATTTTCTAA
Organism: Hyla sarda; assembly: GCF_029499605.1. Taxonomy (NCBI): domain Eukaryota; kingdom Metazoa; phylum Chordata; class Amphibia; order Anura; family Hylidae; genus Hyla; species Hyla sarda. The sequence continues at coordinate 39,592 of NW_026607734.1, read as the reverse complement.
GGATTTATACTGATTTTTCCTGTCTGAATTTGTCGCACAGAAAGTTGCAGGCCAAATATGTGTGACATTTCTGCGACTTTAGCTTCTAGAGCATTTTTACAACATTATACATAGGTGCTGAATACATAAAAAGCGACTGTTCAGCGACAGACAAGTCGCATCGGCTGAAAGTAGGCCAGAATGTCAGTCCATGTTGGAGCAGGTTTAGATACAGTCTAAAGCATAGATCTCAAAGTCTGTGCACAGAATTTAGCAAGGGCCTCGCACCTTCTGATGCATCAGGTAGGTGCACAATAGCATAGCCTAACCCTCTGTACTTTGGTCTATATTGATGCGGGACATAGACAGCCAGCTGATGACCAATCCATTAGTGCAATGGATGGCTGGAAGCATTTGTCTTTGCCTTTGCAATACCACAGAAGCAATGCATGGTCAATGTACAGCAATGACACACCTGTGTGAACAGCCAGGAGACCCCCCCCCCCCCCCCCCCCATGTTATGTTACATAGTTACATAGTTAGTACGGTCGAAAAAAGACATATGTCCATCAAGTTCAACCAGGGAATTAAGGGGTAGGGGTGTGGCGCGATATTGGGGAAGGGATGAGATTTTATATTTCTTCATAAGCATTAATCTTATTTTGTCAATTAGGAACATTCAGCACCCACCCGCTATCAAGGCAGCTGCCTATCATGTCATGCCCTACCTGCACAGGTGTGCTGGCTACTCAAATGATCCAATTAAGGAGGCCATTTAGTCAGCAGCAGCAGAAGTCCTGTGCCTGGACGCTCCAACAGCGGCCAGACACAAGCAGAAGCAGAAGCAGCAGCAGCACCACCTTTTGTTTTTTGGCTGCAGCAGCAGCAGCAGCAAGGCCCACAGGGCTGGCTAGCTGGCTAGCCAGCAAGCAGGTAGCAATGAAAGTAGGAATCTTTCTTTTTAACCCTGTAAGGGGGTGGTGCACTGTACCCGAAGATACTGCCATATCGGGTCAATGCATAGGGCGACGGAAGCAAGCTTCGAAATCGGCCCCCGTTCTCAAAAATCCATTTAATATATGGTCCCCAGATAGGGGACGTATCAGATATTAAACTGATAAGAACAGATTTTTTTTTTTTTTTTTTTTTTTTTTTAAAACCTTCAGGTTTGAATTAAAACTTAATCGTTCAGGTTTACTTCACGTTTGCCTCTCAGATTTACTGAACTTAGTCACAATTCATCAAACTCATCATTAGGTTACTTTATCAACATATAACAAAATACACCCAAAAACAAAGTACATAGCATAACAACACACCACCCTCAAACCCTCACCACGTGTCTCCATTTTAAAAACTTCCAAGTCCCCTCCGCATCATCCTCTCCAAATCTCTTCTTATCCCACAAATATACAGTATGCAATCTATCTAATATCATTCTCATACACTCTTCAACCGACACATCCTTCTTCTTAAATATATACAAATTCCTAACATCCCACAATACCTCCTTAATTATCGCTAACAACACATATAACATTCTCTCCTTCCTCCCACCTACCACCGCCAGACCAAACATAATCACTTCAAAAGACCACTTTCTTACCCCCATCAATTCTTTGGCCAACGGACCAATTCCCTTCCACACTTCTTGCGCTCTATCACAATTCCAAAACAAATGCATAATACTCTCATTCCCTCCACAACCCTCTCTCGGACATCTCTCACTCCTTCCAATCCCCCGACTCTTCTGTACCTCTCTTACTGGCAATGCACCATGCAAACTCTGCCATACAATCTCTCTCTGTCTATTAGTCATACCATCTGTCTGCAAACTCTTCCACACTTTACTCACATTCTGTCCTCTCACCATATTAATATTACACTGAACTTCCTTCTCCCTAATACACTTCACCATAATCTTCTTCTCCTTTAACACATCCTGTCTCACACCTATCAAACCAAACTTTCTCATGAACACCTCAACAAACCCATACCAACCAGGACTCCCCAAAGCATACGGCTTTCTCAGATCTCTCTCCATCCACCCTAATCTGCATAACACACCCCCTCCTAGAAACCTCATCATACATGCAAATTTCCACTGCTCTCCCATACTTCTCCTCACAGCAAACAATAGATTAATCCCCAGATACACTTCAACATTAGGAAAATTCATTCCTCCATTCCTACACTATTTCATCACATTCTCTCTTCTCACCTTCTCCACTTTTGACCCCCAGAAAAATACAAACAAAATCCTATTCAACTTTCTCAGTGTCATATAACCTGGTGGAAACACCAAAGCCACATACAACAGGATCGGCAATATCACACTCTTGATCACCACAATCTTACCAATCATTGACAACTCTCTCATACTCCAAAAATCCAACTTCCTCTTTATTCTAACACCAACCTCTTCCCAACTTTCTCTTCCATCCAGCCTCTCATCAAATTTAACTCCCAACACCTTAATCGCTCCGTCTACACATTTCACCCCTACATCCTCTACTTCATACATCCTTCCAAAAACCTTATACTCACTCTTATCCCAATTAACTCTAAAACCAGAAGCACCGCAAAAATACCCAGCCAACAACTTTGCTCTCTGCAAAGCTCCAACATACTCACAGATCACACAAACATCATCCATATATGCCAACACTTTCAAGTCTCTCCCACCACTCCCAGGAATCCTCACACCTCTCATACACTTATCCCTTCTCAACAACTCCAACAAAGGCTCTATCGCACATATAAAGACCAAGGGTGACAGGGGACACCCCTGTCTCACTCCAGAACACACATTCACTTTCTTACTAACCCAGCCATTAATTAATACTTTACTATACACTCCATCATACAATACTCTAATCATTTTAACAAAACCTTCCGGAAAACCCATTCTATCCAACACTTTAAATAAAAACTCATGTGACAACCTATCAAAAGCTTTCTCAAAATCCAAAGACAACACTCCAACACACTGATCTCTACCCAAGCAATCCCATAATACATCACGCAACAAACCCAAATTCTCACTTATTCTTCTTTTTGGCACACCACATACTTGTTCTTCTCCAATCACCTGATCAATCACATCCCTCATTCTATTCGCCAACACCTTTGCAAGAATTTTATAATCAACATTCAATAACGTAATCGGTCTCCAATTCCTCACATCCTTTCTATCCCCTTTTTTAAAGATCAATACCACCACTCCACTCTTCATACTTTCCTCCAATCTACCATTCTTGCACACAAAATCATAAATCTCCACCAAATCCACTTTAACCGTCTCCCACATTCTAGCATAAAATTCCACCGGCAACCCATCCTCACCTGGTGTCTTATTTCTAGCCATACTTTTAATCACCAACTCCAATTCTTTCACTCCCACACCTTTCACCAGGCTATCTGCCTCCCTGTCATGCACTCTGCTCTCAATCTTCCCAATCACCTCAGACTGCAGACCCATATCACACTCCTTCTCAGCATATAAATCCTTATAAAAATCCTCAACCACACTCAACACTCTTTTTCCTTTAACCATCACACCATCCTTATCATACACCTCTATCAACTCCTCTCTTTTACCAGACACCCTTTTAAAGAAAAACCTTGAGCATCTCTCACCCTTCTCCAACTTATTCAACTTAGCCTGATACACAATCTCTCTTCCTCTCTCCAACATCCACTTCTCTACTTCCTTCTTAATCTCTTCAATCTCACTCTCCACACAACCACCACTCTTCCTCCATTTTTTCAAAAAGATCAATCTCTTCTGCAGCCACTCATACCTTCTTCTCTTTCCCGCAGCTCTCTTATACCCCTCTCTTTTAAAGAAAACATGCGTTCTCTCCTTCACCCAACTCCACCACTGCAATACATCCACAAAATCAGCTTTCCTCCTCTTCCAAACCTCATACTTCTTCACATACCTCTCATACACCCCTCCCTCCTCCATCAAACTAACATTCAATTTCCATAAACCCCGCCCACTCAAACATTCCACATTAAACCCCAAATCACATCTTACACACTCATGATCTGAATACAATACCTTCATTTGCATATACTCCCTACCCACCACTCCTTTTGACACAAAACACATATCCAATCTTGAAGCACACTTTCCCCTATCTGAAAAATAAGTCGGACACACATCAACATTACACAACTTAGCCACATCTTGCAACCTCAAATCATTCACCACATTCCTCAACATCCTACCAGATACATCGATCTTACTCCCTTCAATCTCACAATTGAAATCCCCCACACATACCATAGGCTCTCTCCCCGGCAAAAACAACTTTAACTTCTCAAACAACTCCACCCTCTCATTCTTCTTAACAGACGCATACACATTAAATATTCGAACCTTAACTCCACCCACCTCCACCTTAACCATCAAACACCTTCCCTCTTCAATCACTGTATGGCTCTCTACCTTGAACCTCTTATCCTTAAATAACACACCAACCCCATCATTCCTATTTACAGAAGACATAGACCACACAGAATCCCCATATCCCCACTCCCCCTTCCCTACCTCTTCCACCAACCCACACTCTTGTACACAAATAACATCAGCCCCCATACCTGCCAACTCCTGCAAAATTGCAGCCCTCCTAACCCTACTCCTAAACACCCTAACATTAGATGAAATTATTTTAAAAGACATACTACTATCCCCATATGAAAAAAAACAAAGGAAAAAAACACAACAAAACAATCACCTATATACAAAAGAAAACACCAATCAATGCGATGTTCTACGGGTTAAGGTACCAAGCGGTACTTGTCCATGACCTTCCTGATCCACCTCGGATCTAAATAATGGTTCGAAAGGGTTTCTCGAACTAAACGAAGTCTCCTCACTCCTCTCAGCCCATTCTTTCTTTCTCGCTTTTTTTGGATACCTGTGACACAAATCATCCGCCACTTTCTTCCCTCTATGCCTTCCTGAAGACACAGCACTCTCTGAATCGGTAGTAAAATCTTCAATCACAGGCTCATTCTCCATCTCTTCCTCCAACTCCTTCTGCACCACAGCCACAGTCTTGCTCTCCATAAGCTTAAGTCCAGGTTTTCCCGCCAAAACGGGTTTTCCCTCCAAAATGGGCTTTCCCTCCAAAATTGGATTTCCCTCCAAAATTGGAGACCCCTCCAAAACTGGAGTCCCCTCCAAAACTGGAGTCCCCTCCATCACAGCACTTGTCTCCATTTTATCTCTCTCTTCCAGGTATCTCTTTCCCTCCTCCTGCTTCCTTTCTACCTCTTTCTGTCTTTCGATCTTCTCCTCCTCCCTCCTTTTTCTCTCTTCCGGGCACTCTCTCATCACATGTCCAGCCTCTCCACATACATGGCATTTTTTTGGCTCAGGACACGCATTGGCCTCATGTCCCTCTTTCTGGCAATTCCTGCACACTCTCACAGCCGCACAATTCTCCTTCACATGCCCAAACATATGGCACTTTCTGCAGAACATGGGCTGCCCAGGGTAGGTAAGATAACCTCTCTGCCCCGCAATAGAAAAACTCGCCGGGGGATGCTGCACTCCGTAAATTCCACTGGCATCTTGCTTCAACTTCACCAAAAACTTATACACCGCATTAAACACTCCCAATATGCTCTTCTGTGCAATCCCTCCTCTGACAGTCTCACAGTACTGCTTCAAAAAATTTTCCACCAACTTCACATCCATAAACGGGTTGTATACACGGACTAAAAGGGGTTTCTCCTCCAACTCAAACAAAGGCTCAAATGACACATTCTTCATAATGGTATTTTCCACATTCTCACGCAGGCTCTGGTAAAAGGACAGGCACCCATTAATAGTGTAGAAACTCACATCATATATACCTTGCCGCTTACTTTCCTGTAAGCAAAAGACGTCCTTCATCGGTATCCCGGCCATGTCCTCCACCAAACGACGCCCCACAAACGTGATCTTATTCTTCTCCACATCAGAAACCTCCACCTTCACCCGAATAGTGTTCTTAACGAATCCAGCTGCCATCTTCTCTGTCGGTCTGAGACCACAGTATCGCCTCCTGAAAAAACCCTCTGCAAGCAGAGAAACACGCACCCCTGACCCAGACCAAGTTTACACTTGATCTGAGCCAAAAGGCCGAGAAGCGATAACCGTGAAAGGGGCGGGCCCAACAAGGTCCCCTTCATGGGCACTATCACTGCTTGCTGTCAGGGAGGCTGCCAGACAATTTTCCATGCACACTCTGGGCTGGGGGGCAGTCAACCACCAGTACACACAGCAGAACCTAAACCCATACCATTATTGCTAAGCAGCAAGACAGGGGCCCATTGCACTCCCACGGGGCCTTTTTAAATGCAATCCATAACCCGGATTTGCCAGGAACCCTTCTTACTCCTCCTACTTGCATGTGACACTGGGCTTAGGATCTGCATAGGAAACACACACACAAGCACACACCTACCTTTGTTGCCTGCAGATGCCTCCTTGGCTGTCCCCAAACGGTATCAAACCAACACCCACGGGAAGCTGTAAGCATAGAGGACATGCCTGCACCCCATTGGACTTACCTGTGTGGGTTAAACCCGGGTTATTTGACAACCTATGGCGGTGATGGTTCTGCTCAGGCAGAGCAGTGCTGATGCTCCTCATAAAGCTGTCGCTGCTGTGAAGGTTCTAGGTGACATCACAAATCCCTATGGTTACATACACAACAAAGCTGGGTTGTTGTTGTTTACACTCTGCAAGGCCTGTGGAAGTGAGTGACATCATAGCACTGTAGTTCTGAGGGTTCTAGATGGATGCAACAATCTCCTGTTGCTTCTATGAAGGCCATAATAGACGACATCACCAAACAGCTCCATAGTCACATACACAGCAAAGGAGAGATGTTGTTTACACCTAGTGATGTCAGTGGTATTGAGTGACATCACAGCACAGTGCTAAGGCTCCTGGGCCTGGACACAGCAGCGGCTGCAATATCTCAACGGAGAATACGTTTATATATATGTGTGTGTGTGCGCGTATATATATATATATATATATATATATATATATATATATATATATATATTTCTCCGCCGAAATCACTTTTAAACCCATTTCCACCTTTTTTTCCCTTCTCTTCCTCTTACTTTTTTTTCACGTTTTTTTACGTTTTTCTCCTTTTCGCCTCTTTTCTGGGCGTATTATTCTTCTTTTTCTTCTTTTTTTTCGTCTAATGCATACCCCATCAGTGCAGCAATGCTTATTCAATACCGCCAGCAGATGGAGACACTGGGGGATAATTTTCTAAGGATTTATACTGATTTTTCCTGTCTGAATTTGTCGCACAGAAAGTTGCAGGCCAAATATGTGTGACATTTCTGCGACTTTAGCTTCTAGAGCATTTTTACAACATTATACATAGGTGCTGAATACATAAAAAGCGACTGTTCAGCGACAGACAAGTCGCATCGGCTGAAAGTAGGCCAGAATGTCAGTCCATGTTGGAGCAGGTTTAGATACAGTCTAAAGCATAGATCTCAAAGTCTGTGCACAGAATTTAGCAAGGGCCTCGCACCTTCTGATGCATCAGGTAGGTGCACAATAGCATAGCCTAACCCTCTGTACTTTGGTCTATATTGATGCGGGACATAGACAGCCAGCTGATGACCAATCCATTAGTGCAATGGATGGCTGGAAGCATTTGTCTTTGCCTTTGCAATACCACAGAAGCAATGCATGGTCAATGTACAGCAATGACACACCTGTGTGAACAGCCAGGAGACCCCCCCCCCATGTTATGTTACATAGTTACATAGTTAGTACGGTCGAAAAAAGACATATGTCCATCAAGTTCAACCAGGGAATTAAGGGGTAGGGGTGTGGCGCGATATTGGGGAAGGGATGAGATTTTATATTTCTTCATAAGCATTAATCTTATTTTGTCAATTAGGAACATTCAGCACCCACCCGCTATCAAGGCAGCTGCCTATCATGTCATGCCCTACCTGCACAGGTGTGCTGGCTACTCAAATGATCCAATTAAGGAGGCCATTTAGTCAGCAGCAGCAGAAGTCCTGTGCCTGGACGCTCCAACAGCGGCCAGACACAAGCAGAAGCAGAAGCAGCAGCAGCAGCACCACCTTTTGTTTTTTGGCTGCAGCAGCAGCAGCAGCAAGGCCCACAGGGCTGGCTAGCTGGCTAGCCAGCAAGCAGGTAGCAATGAAAGTAGGAATCTTTCTTTTTAACCCTGTAAGGGGGTGGTGCACTGTACCCGAAGATACTGCCATATCGGGTCAATGCATAGGGCGACGGAAGCAAGCTTCGAAATCGGCCCCCGTTCTCAAAAATCCATTTAATATATGGTCCCCAGATAGGGGACGTATCAGATATTAAACTGATAAGAACAGATACTACACTTGATCTTAGCCAAAAGGCCGAGAAGCGATAACCGTGAAAGGGGCGGGCCCAACAAGGTCCCCTTCATGGGCACTATCACTGCTTGCTGTCAGGGAGGCTGCCAGACAATTTTCCATGCACACTCTGGGCTGGGGGACAGTCAACCACCAGTACACACAGCAGAACCTAAACCCATACCATTATTGCTAAGCAGCAAGACAGGGGCCCATTGCACTCCCACGGGGCCTTTTTAAATGCAATCCATAACCCGGATTTGCCAGGAACCCTTCTTACTCCTCCTACTTGCATGTGACACTGGGCTTAGGATCTGCATAGGAAACACACACACAAGCACACACCTACCTTTGTTGCCTGCAGATGCCTCCTTGGCTGTCCCCAAACGGTATCAAACCAACACCCACGGGAAGCTGTAAGCATAGAGGACATGCCTGCACCCCATTGGACTTACCTGTGTGGGTTAAACCCGGGTTATTTGACAACCTATGGCGGTGATGGTTCTGCTCAGGCAGAGCAGTGCTGATGCTCCTCATAAAGCTGTCGCTGCTGTGAAGGTTCTAGGTGACATCACAAATCCCTATGGTTACATACACAACAAAGCTGGGTTGTTGTTGTTTACACTCTGCAAGGCCTGTGGAAGTGAGTGACATCATAGCACTGTAGTTCTGAGGGTTCTAGATGGATGCAACAATCTCCTGTTGCTTCTATGAAGGCCATAATAGACGACATCACCAAACAGCTCCATAGTCACATACACAGCAAAGGAGAGATGTTGTTTACACCTAGTGATGTCAGTGGTATTGAGTGACATCACAGCACAGTGCTAAGGCTCCTGGGCCTGGACACAGCAGCGGCTGCAATATCTCAACGGAGAATACGTTTATATATATGTGTGTGTGTGCGCGTATATATATATATATATATATATATATATATATATATATTTCTCCGCCGAAATCACTTTTAAACCCATTTCCACCTTTTTTTCCCTTCTCTTCCTCTTACTTTTTTTTCACGTTTTTTTACGTTTTTCTCCTTTTCGCCTCTTTTCTGGGCGTATTATTCTTCTTTTTCTTCTTTTTTTTCGTCTAATGCATACCCCATCAGTGCAGCAATGCTTATTCAATACCGCCAGCAGATGGAGACACTGGGGGATAATTTTCTAAGGATTTATACTGATTTTTCCTGTCTGAATTTGTCGCACAGAAAGTTGCAGGCCAAATATGTGTGACATTTCTGCGACTTTAGCTTCTAGAGCATTTTTACAACATTATACATAGGTGCTGAATACATAAAAAGCGACTGTTCAGCGACAGACAAGTCGCATCGGCTGAAAGTAGGCCAGAATGTCAGTCCATGTTGGAGCAGGTTTAGATACAGTCTAAAGCATAGATCTCAAAGTCTGTGCACAGAATTTAGCAAGGGCCTCGCACCTTCTGATGCATCAGGTAGGTGCACAATAGCATAGCCTAACCCTCTGTACTTTGGTCTATATTGATGCGGGACATAGACAGCCAGCTGATGACCAATCCATTAGTGCAATGGATGGCTGGAAGCATTTGTCTTTGCCTTTGCAATACCACAGAAGCAATGCATGGTCAATGTACAGCAATGACACACCTGTGTGAACAGCCAGGAGACCCCCCCCCCATGTTATGTTACATAGTTACATAGTTAGTACGGTCGAAAAAAGACATATGTCCATCAAGTTCAACCAGGGAATTAAGGGGTAGGGGTGTGGCGCGATATTGGGGAAGGGATGAGATTTTATATTTCTTCATAAGCATTAATCTTATTTTGTCAATTAGGAACATTCAGCACCCACCCGCTATCAAGGCAGCTGCCTATCATGTCATGCCCTACCTGCACAGGTGTGCTGGCTACTCAAATGATCCAATTAAGGAGGCCATTTAGTCAGCAGCAGCAGAAGTCCTGTGCCTGGACGCTCCAACAGCGGCCAGACACAAGCAGAAGCAGAAGCAGCAGCAGCACCACCTTTTGTTTTTTGGCTGCAGCAGCAGCAGCAGCAAGGCCCACAGGGCTGGCTAGCTGGCTAGCCAGCAAGCAGGTAGCAATGAAAGTAGGAATCTTTCTTTTTAACCCTGTAAGGGGGTGGTGCACTGTACCCGAAGATACTGCCATATCGGGTCAATGCATAGGGCGACGGAAGCAAGCTTCGAAATCGGCCCCCGTTCTCAAAAATCCATTTAATATATGGTCCCCAGATAGGGGACGTATCAGATATTAAACTGATAAGAACAGATTTTTTTTTTTTTTATCTAAAGCCGAGGAACGTGCTTTCGATTCACCCAAAGTGCAAGAAAAAGTGCAAACGTGTTACACTAAAAAAAAACGTGCACAAAGGATGCGGTCTATCGCAAGCCCTTCTCCGATAGGAGAGAGGCCCCCCAACAAACCTTACCCTTCACCTCCGGACCAAAAGGTACCTGCGAGGTTCCAGGTTCGATGTCCCTTTTCGCCGAAGCTACTAGGGGACCACAAATGCTCCCGGCATCCCCCTTGGCGTTGGCCAAGGTATCTGCCCGCAGAGCCGATTACGGTAGGTACCCTGCCAAAGCAGGAGTACCCGGGGTGTTTGCAGGGAGGTGCGGAACCTAATGGCCACACACACACCTCCCCTAGACCGCCAGGAGGGACACCCAGAAGGGCTACCGCATCCTGACAAATCCTGTGAACACACAACACGCAAAAAGTGACACAGTGAGACAAAAAAGAAATAAATAAGTGAATGTGTGCAGATATACTGCCCGGACATCCGGCCGGATCTATAAAAATTTCTCTGATCCTAGCCAGAAGGCCGGGAATCAAGAGGTGAGTGCCACAAGGTGAAGAGATTATGGTGCCCGTGCTTCAACTCAGTGAGCCTATTCTCCCAGTGAGTTTCGGCACCTCGGGGTCACCACTCCCCGAGGCACAAAAGTACCTCGGCTCTAGACCCTCTCAGCCTCATGGCGAGACCCGGAGGGAACAGGTCACATCGGGGCAGCCGTCGAGCTGATTCCTCAGAACCAGCCCCGGAAAGCCCTGGTACACCTGCATCCTCCATGCAGCACCCATCCCCACCAGCATGAAAACTGATAAGAACAGATACTACACTTGATCTTAGCCAAAAGGCCGAGAAGCGATAACCGTGAAAGGGGCGGGCCCAACAAGGTCCCCTTCATGGGCACTATCACTGCTTGCTGTCAGGGAGGCTGCCAGACAATTTTCCATGCACACTCTGGGCTGGGGGGCAGTCAACCACCAGTACACACAGCAGAACCTAAACCCATACCATTATTGCTAAGCAGCAAGACAGGGGCCCATTGCACTCCCACGGGGCCTTTTTAAATGCAATCCATAACCCGGATTTGCCAGGAACCCTTCTTACTCCTCCTACTTGCATGTGACACTGGGCTTAGGATCTGCATAGGAAACACACACACAAGCACACACCTACCTTTGTTGCCTGCAGATGCCTCCTTGGCTGTCCCCAAACGGTATCAAACCAACACCCACGGGAAGCTGTAAGCATAGAGGACATGCCTGCACCCCATTGGACTTACCTGTGTGGGTTAAACCCGGGTTATTTGACAACCTATGGCGGTGATGGTTCTGCTCAGGCAGAGCAGTGCTGATGCTCCTCATAAAGCTGTCGCTGCTCTGAAGGTTCTAGGTGACATCACAAATCCCTATGGTTACATACACAACAAAGCTGGGTTGTTGTTGTTTACACTCTGCAAGGCCTGTGGAAGTGAGTGACATCATAGCACTGTAGTTCTGAGGGTTCTAGATGGATGCAACAATCTCCTGTTGCTTCTATGAAGGCCATAATAGACGACATCACCAAACAGCTCCATAGTCACATACACAGCAAAGGAGAGATGTTGTTTACACCTAGTGATGTCAGTGGTATTGAGTGACATCACAGCACAGTGCTAAGGCTCCTGGGCCTGGACACAGCAGCGGCTGCAATATCTCAACGGAGAATACGTTTATATATATGTGTGTGTGTGCTCGTATATATATATATATATATATATATATATATATATATATATTTCTCCGCCGAAATCACTTTTAAACCCATTTCCACCTTTTTTTCCCTTCTCTTCCTCTTACTTTTTTTTCACGTTTTTTTACGTTTTTCTCCTTTTCGCCTCTTTTCTGGGCGTATTATTCTTCTTTTTCTTCTTTTTTTTCGTCTAATGCATACCCCATCAGTGCAGCAATGCTTATTCAATACCGCCAGCAGATGGAGACACTGGGGGATAATTTTCTAAGGATTTATACTGATTTTTCCTGTCTGAATTTGTCGCACAGAAAGTTGCAGGCCAAATATGTGTGACATTTCTGCGACTTTAGCTTCTAGAGCATTTTTACAACATTATACATAGGTGCTGAATACATAAAAAGCGACTGTTCAGCGACAGACAAGTCGCATCGGCTGAAAGTAGGCCAGAATGTCAGTCCATGTTGGAGCAGGTTTAGATACAGTCTAAAGCATAGATCTCAAAGTCTGTGCACAGAATTTAGCAAGGGCCTCGCACCTTCTGATGCATCAGGTAGGTGCACAATAGCATAGCCTAACCCTCTGTACTTTGGTCTATATTGATGCGGGACATAGACAGCCAGCTGATGACCAATCCATTAGTGCAATGGATGGCTGGAAGCATTTGTCTTTGCCTTTGCAATACCACAGAAGCAATGCATGGTCAATGTACAGCAATGACACACCTGTGTGAACAGCCAGGAGACCCCCCCCCCATGTTATGTTACATAGTTACATAGTTAGTACGGTCGAAAAAAGACATATGTCCATCAAGTTCAACCAGGGAATTAAGGGGTAGGGGTGTGGCGCGATATTGGGGAAGGGATGAGATTTTATATTTCTTCATAAGCATTAATCTTATTTTGTCAATTAGGAACATTCAGCACCCACCCGCTATCAAGGCAGCTGCCTATCATGTCATGCCCTACCTGCACAGGTGTGCTGGCTACTCAAATGATCCAATTAAGGAGGCCATTTAGTCAGCAGCAGCAGAAGTCCTGTGCCTGGACGCTCCAACAGCGGCCAGACACAAGCAGAAGCAGAAGCAGCAGCAGCACCACCTTTTGTTTTTTGGCTGCAGCAGCAGCAGCAGCAAGGCCCACAGGGCTGGCTAGCTGGCTAGCCAGCAAGCAGGTAGCAATGAAAGTAGGAATCTTTCTTTTTAACCCTGTAAGGGGGTGGTGCACTGTACCCGAAGATACTGCCATATCGGGTCAATGCATAGGGCGACGGAAGCAAGCTTCGAAATCGGCCCCCGTTCTCAAAAATCCATTTAATATATGGTCCCCAGATAGGGGACGTATCAGATATTAAACTGATAAGAACAGATACTACACTTGATCTTAGCCAAAAGGCCGAGAAGCGATAACCGTGAAAGGGGCGGGCCCAACAAGGTCCCCTTCATGGGCACTATCACTGCTTGCTGTCAGGGAGGCTGCCAGACAATTTTCCATGCACACTCTGGGCTGGGGGGCAGTCAACCACCAGTACACACAGCAGAACCTAAACCCATACCATTATTGCTAAGCAGCAAGACAGGGGCCCATTGCACTCCCACGGGGCCTTTTTAAATGCAATCCATAACCCGGATTTGCCAGGAACCCTTCTTACTCCTCCTACTTGCATGTGACACTGGGCTTAGGATCTGCATAGGAAACACACACACAAGCACACACCTACCTTTGTTGCCTGCAGATGCCTCCTTGGCTGTCCCCAAACGGTATCAAACCAACACCCACGGGAAGCTGTAAGCATAGAGGACATGCCTGCACCCCATTGGACTTACCTGTGTGGGTTAAACCCGGGTTATTTGACAACCTATGGCGGTGATGGTTCTGCTCAGGCAGAGCAGTGCTGATGCTCCTCATAAAGCTGTCGCTGCTGTGAAGGTTCTAGGTGACATCACAAATCCCTATGGTTACATACACAACAAAGCTGGGTTGTTGTTGTTTACACTCTGCAAGGCCTGTGGAAGTGAGTGACATCATAGCACTGTAGTTCTGAGGGTTCTAGATGGATGCAACAATCTCCTGTTGCTTCTATGAAGGCCATAATAGACGACATCACCAAACAGCTCCATAGTCACATACACAGCAAAGGAGAGATGTTGTTTACACCTAGTGATGTCAGTGGTATTGAGTGACATCACAGCACAGTGCTAAGGCTCCTGGGCCTGGACACAGCAGCGGCTGCAATATCTCAACGGAGAATACGTTTATATATATGTGTGTGTGTGCGCGTATATATATATATATATATATATATATATATATATATATATATTTCTCCGCCGAAATCACTTTTAAACCCATTTCCACCTTTTTTTCCCTTCTCTTCCTCTTACTTTTTTTTCACGTTTTTTTACGGTTTTCTCCTTTTCGCCTCTTTTCTGGGCGTATTATTCTTCTTTTTCTTCTTTTTTTTCGTCTAATGCATACCCCATCAGTGCAGCAATGCTTATTCAATACCGCCAGCAGATGGAGACACTGGGGGATAATTTTCTAAGGATTTATACTGATTTTTCCTGTCTGAATTTGTCGCACAGAAAGTTGCAGGCCAAATATGTGTGACATTTCTGCGACTTTAGCTTCTAGAGCATTTTTACAACATTATACATAGGTGCTGAATACATAAAAAGCGACTGTTCAGCGACAGACAAGTCGCATCGGCTGAAAGTAGGCCAGAATGTCAGTCCATGTTGGAGCAGGTTTAGATACAGTCTAAAGCATAGATCTCAAAGTCTGTGCACAGAATTTAGCAAGGGCCTCGCACCTTCTGATGCATCAGGTAGGTGCACAATAGCATAGCCTAACCCTCTGTACTTTGGTCTATATTGATGCGGGACATAGACAGCCAGCTGATGACCAATCCATTAGTGCAATGGATGGCTGGAAGCATTTGTCTTTGCCTTTGCAATACCACAGAAGCAATGCATGGTCAATGTACAGCAATGACACACCTGTGTGAACAGCCAGGAGACCCCCCCCCCATGTTATGTTACATAGTTACATAGTTAGTACGGTCGAAAAAAGACATATGTCCATCAAGTTCAACCAGGGAATTAAGGGGTAGGGGTGTGGCGCGATATTGGGGAAGGGATGAGATTTTATATTTCTTCATAAGCATTAATCTTATTTTGTCAATTAGGAACATTCAGCACCCACCCGCTATCAAGGCAGCTGCCTATCATGTCATGCCCTACCTGCACAGGTGTGCTGGCTACTCAAATGATCCAATTAAGGAGGCCATTTAGTCAGCAGCAGCAGAAGTCCTGTGCCTGGACGCTCCAACAGCGGCCAGACACAAGCAGAAGCAGAAGCAGCAGCAGCACCACCTTTTGTTTTTTGGCTGCAGCAGCAGCAGCAGCAAGGCCCACAGGGCTGGCTAGCTGGCTAGCCAGCAAGCAGGTAGCAATGAAAGTAGGAATCTTTCTTTTTAACCCTGTAAGGGGGTGGTGCACTGTACCCGAAGATACTGCCATATCGGGTCAATGCATAGGGCGACGGAAGCAAGCTTCGAAATCGGCCCCCGTTCTCAAAAATCCATTTAATATATGGTCTCCAGATAGGGGACGTATCAGATATTAAACTGATAAGAACAGATACTACACTTGATCTTAGCCAAAAGGCCGAGAAGCGATAACCGTGAAAGGGGCGGGCCCAACAAGGTCCCCTTCATGGGCACTATCACTGCTTGCTGTCAGGGAGGCTGCCAGACAATTTTCCATGCACACTCTGGGCTGGGGGGCAGTCAACCACCAGTACACACAGCAGAACCTAAACCCATACCATTATTGCTAAGCAGCAAGACAGGGGCCCATTGCACTCCCACGGGGCCTTTTTAAATGCAATCCATAACCCGGATTTGCCAGGAACCCTTCTTACTCCTCCTACTTGCATGTGACACTGGGCTTAGGATCTGCATAGGAAACACACACACAAGCACACACCTACCTTTGTTGCCTGCAGATGCCTCCTTGGCTGTCCCCAAACGGTATCAAACCAACACCCACGGGAAGCTGTAAGCATAGAGGACATGCCTGCACCCCATTGGACTTACCTGTGTGGGTTAAACCCGGGTTATTTGACAACCTATGGCGGTGATGGTTCTGCTCAGGCAGAGCAGTGCTGATGCTCCTCATAAAGCTGTCGCTGCTGTGAAGGTTCTAGGTGACATCACAAATCCCTATGGTTACATACACAACAAAGCTGGGTTGTTGTTGTTTACACTCTGCAAGGCCTGTGGAAGTGAGTGACATCATAGCACTGTAGTTCTGAGGGTTCTAGATGGATGCAACAATCTCCTGTTGCTTCTATGAAGGCCATAATAGACGACATCACCAAACAGCTCCATAGTCACATACACAGCAAAGGAGAGATGTTGTTTACACCTAGTGATGTCAGTGGTATTGAGTGACATCACAGCACAGTGCTAAGGCTCCTGGGCCTGGACACAGCAGCGGCTGCAATATCTCAACGGAGAATACGTTTATATATATGTGTGTGTGTGCGCGTATATATATATATATATATATATATATATATATATATATATATATATATTTCTCCGCCGAAATCACTTTTAAACCCATTTCCACCTTTTTTTCCCTTCTCTTCCTCTTACTTTTTTTTCACGTTTTTTTACGTTTTTCTCCTTTTCGCCTCTTTTCTGGGCGTATTATTCTTCTTTTTCTTCTTTTTTTTCGTCTAATGCATACCCCATCAGTGCAGCAATGCTTATTCAATACCGCCAGCAGATGGAGACACTGGGGGATAATTTTCTAAGGATTTATACTGATTTTTCCTGTCTGAATTTGTCGCACAGAAAGTTGCAGGCCAAATATGTGTGACATTTCTGCGACTTTAGCTTCTAGAGCATTTTTACAACATTATACATAGGTGCTGAATACATAAAAAGCGACTGTTCAGCGACAGACAAGTCGCATCGGCTGAAAGTAGGCCAGAATGTCAGTCCATGTTGGAGCAGGTTTAGATACAGTCTAAAGCATAGATCTCAAAGTCTGTGCACAGAATTTAGCAAGGGCCTCGCACCTTCTGATGCATCAGGTAGGTGCACAATAGCATAGCCTAACCCTCTGTACTTTGGTCTATATTGATGCGGGACATAGACAGCCAGCTGATGACCAATCCATTAGTGCAATGGATGGCTGGAAGCATTTGTCTTTGCCTTTGCAATACCACAGAAGCAATGCATGGTCAATGTACAGCAATGACACACCTGTGTGAACAGCCAGGAGACCCCCCCCCCATGTTATGTTACATAGTTACATAGTTAGTACGGTCGAAAAAAGACATATGTCCATCAAGTTCAACCAGGGAATTAAGGGGTAGGGGTGTGGCGCGATATTGGGGAAGGGATGAGATTTTATATTTCTTCATAAGCATTAATCTTATTTTGTCAATTAGGAACATTCAGCACCCACCCGCTATCAAGGCAGCTGCCTATCATGTCATGCCCTACCTGCACAGGTGTGCTGGCTACTCAAATGATCCAATTAAGGAGGCCATTTAGTCAGCAGCAGCAGAAGTCCTGTGCCTGGACGCTCCAACAGCGGCCAGACACAAGCAGAAGCAGAAGCAGCAGCAGCACCACCTTTTGTTTTTTGGCTGCAGCAGCAGCAGCAGCAAGGCCCACAGGGCTGGCTAGCTGGCTAGCCAGCAAGCAGGTAGCAATGAAAGTAGGAATCTTTCTTTTTAACCCTGTAAGGGGGTGGTGCACTGTACCCGAAGATACTGCCATATCGGGTCAATGCATAGGGCGACGGAAGCAAGCTTCGAAATCGGCCCCCGTTCTCAAAAATCCATTTAATATATGGTCCCCAGATAGGGGACGTATCAGATATTAAACTGATAAGAACAGATACTACACTTGATCTTAGCCAAAAGGCCGAGAAGCGATAACCGTGAAAGGGGCGGGCCCAACAAGGTCCCCTTCATGGGCACTATCACTGCTTGCTGTCAGGGAGGCTGCCAGACAATTTTCCATGCACACTCTGGGCTGGGGGGCAGTCAACCACCAGTACACACAGCAGAACCTAAACCCATACCATTATTGCTAAGCAGCAAGACAGGGGCCCATTGCACTCCCACGGGGCCTTTTTAAATGCAATCCATAACCCGGATTTGCCAGGAACCCTTCTTACTCCTCCTACTTGCATGTGACACTGGGCTTAGGATCTGCATAGGAAACACACACACAAGCACACACCTACCTTTGTTGCCTGCAGATGCCTCCTTGGCTGTCCCCAAACGGTATCAAACCAACACCCACGGGAAGCTGTAAGCATAGAGGACATGCCTGCACCCCATTGGACTTACCTGTGTGGGTTAAACCCGGGTTATTTGACAACCTATGGCGGTGATGGTTCTGCTCAGGCAGAGCAGTGCTGATGCTCCTCATAAAGCTGTCGCTGCTGTGAAGGTTCTAGGTGACATCACAAATCCCTATGGTTACATACACAACAAAGCTGGGTTGTTGTTGTTTACACTCTGCAAGGCCTGTGGAAGTGAGTGACATCATAGCACTGTAGTTCTGAGGGTTCTAGATGGATGCAACAATCTCCTGTTGCTTCTATGAAGGCCATAATAGACGACATCACCAAACAGCTCCATAGTCACATACACAGCAAAGGAGAGATGTTGTTTACACCTAGTGATGTCAGTGGTATTGAGTGACATCACAGCACAGTGCTAAGGCTCCTGGGCCTGGACACAGCAGCGGCTGCAATATCTCAACGGAGAATACGTTTATATATATGTGTGTGTGTGCGTGTATATATATATATATATATATATATATATATATATATATTTCTCCGCCGAAATCACTTTTAAACCCATTTCCACCTTTTTTTTCCCTTCTCTTCCTCTTACTTTTTTTTCACGTTTTTTTACGTTTTTCTCCTTTTCGCCTCTTTTCTGGGCGTATTATTCTTCTTTTTCTTCTTTTTTTTCGTCTAATGCATACCCCATCAGTGCAGCAATGCTTATTCAATACCGCCAGCAGATGGAGACACTGGGGGATAATTTTCTAAGGATTTATACTGATTTTTCCTGTCTGAATTTGTCGCACAGAAAGTTGCAGGCCAAATATGTGTGACATTTCTGCGACTTTAGCTTCTAGAGCATTTTTACAACATTATACATAGGTGCTGAATACATAAAAAGCGACTGTTCAGCGACAGACAAGTCGCATCGGCTGAAAGTAGGCCAGAATGTCAGTCCATGTTGGAGCAGGTTTAGATACAGTCTAAAGCATAGATCTCAAAGTCTGTGCACAGAATTTAGCAAGGGCCTCGCACCTTCTGATGCATCAGGTAGGTGCACAATAGCATAGCCTAACCCTCTGTACTTTGGTCTATATTGATGCGGGACATAGACAGCCAGCTGATGACCAATCCATTAGTGCAATGGATGGCTGGAAGCATTTGTCTTTGCCTTTGCAATACCACAGAAGCAATGCATGGTCAATGTACAGCAATGACACACCTGTGTGAACAGCCAGGAGACCCCCCCCCCCCCCATGTTATGTTACATAGTTACATAGTTAGTACGGTCGAAAAAAGACATATGTCCATCAAGTTCAACCAGGGAATTAAGGGGTAGGGGTGTGGCGCGATATTGGGGAAGGGATGAGATTTTATATTTCTTCATAAGCATTAATCTTATTTTGTCAATTAGGAACATTCAGCACCCACCCGCTATCAAGGCAGCTGCCTATCATGTCATGCCCTACCTGCACAGGTGTGCTGGCTACTCAAATGATCCAATTAAGGAGGCCATTTAGTCAGCAGCAGCAGAAGTCCTGTGCCTGGACGCTCCAACAGCAGCCAGACACAAGCAGAAGCAGAAGCAGCAGCAGCACCACCTTTTGTTTTTTGGCTGCAGCAGCAGCAGCAGCAGCAAGGCCCACAGGGCTGGCTAGCTGGCTAGCCAGCAAGCAGGTAGCAATGAAAGTAGGAATCTTTCTTTTTAACCCTGTAAGGGGGTGGTGCACTGTACCCGAAGATACTGCCATATCGGGTCAATGCATAGGGCGACGGAAGCAAGCTTCGAAATCGGCCCCCGTTCTCAAAAATCCATTTAATATATGGTCCCCAGACAGGGGACGTATCAGATATTAAACTGATAAGAACAGATACTACACTTGATCTTAGCCAAAAGGCCGAGAAGCGATAACCGTGAAAGGGGCGGGCCCAACAAGGTCCCCTTCATGGGCACTATCACTGCTTGCTGTCAGGGAGGCTGCCAGACAATTTTCCATGCACACTCTGGGCTGGGGGGCAGTCAACCACCAGTACACACAGCAGAACCTAAACCCATACCATTATTGCTAAGCAGCAAGACAGGGGCCCATTGCACTCCCACGGGGCCTTTTTAAATGCAATCCATAACCCGGATTTGCCAGGAACCCTTCTTACTCCTCCTACTTGCATGTGACACTGGGCTTAGGATCTGCATAGGAAACACACACACAAGCACACACCTACCTTTGTTGCCTGCAGATGCCTCCTTGGCTGTCCCCAAACGGTATCAAACCAACACCCACGGGAAGCTGTAAGCATAGAGGACATGCCTGCACCCCATTGGACTTACCTGTGTGGGTTAAACCCGGGTTATTTGACAACCTATGGCGGTGATGGTTCTGCTCAGGCAGAGCAGTGCTGATGCTCCTCATAAAGCTGTCGCTGCTGTGAAGGTTCTAGGTGACATCACAAATCCCTATGGTTACATACACAACAAAGCTGGGTTGTTGTTGTTTACACTCTGCAAGGCCTGTGGAAGTGAGTGACATCATAGCACTGTAGTTCTGAGGGTTCTAGATGGATGCAACAATCTCCTGTTGCTTCTATGAAGGCCATAATAGACGACATCACCAAACAGCTCCATAGTCACATACACAGCAAAGGAGAGATGTTGTTTACACCTAGTGATGTCAGTGGTATTGAGTGACATCACAGCACAGTGCTAAGGCTCCTGGGCCTGGACACAGCAGCGGCTGCAATATCTCAACGGAGAATACGTTTATATATATGTGTGTGTGTGCGCGTATATATATATATATATATATATATATATATATATATTTCTCCGCCGAAATCACTTTTAAACCCATTTCCACCTTTTTTTCCCTTCTCTTCCTCTTACTTTTTTTTCACGTTTTTTTTACGTTTTTCTCCTTTTCGCCTCTTTTCTGGGCGTATTATTCTTCTTTTTCTTCTTTTTTTTCGTCTAATGCATACCCCATCAGTGCAGCAATGCTTATTCAATACCGCCAGCAGATGGAGACACTGGGGGATAATTTTCTAAGGATTTATACTGATTTTTCCTGTCTGAATTTGTCGCACAGAAAGTTGCAGGCCAAATATGTGTGACATTTCTGCGACTTTAGCTTCTAGAGCATTTTTACAACATTATACATAGGTGCTGAATACATAAAAAGCGACTGTTCAGCGACAGACAAGTCGCATCGGCTGAAAGTAGGCCAGAATGTCAGTCCATGTTGGAGCAGGTTTAGATACAGTCTAAAGCATAGATCTCAAAGTCTGTGCACAGAATTTAGCAAGGGCCTCGCACCTTCTGATGCATCAGGTAGGTGCACAATAGCATAGCCTAACCCTCTGTACTTTGGTCTATATTGATGCGGGACATAGACAGCCAGCTGATGACCAATCCATTAGTGCAATGGATGGCTGGAAGCATTTGTCTTTGCCTTTGCAATACCACAGAAGCAATGCATGGTCAATGTACAGCAATGACACACCTGTGTGAACAGCCAGGAGACCCCCCCCCCCCCCCCCATGTTATGTTACATAGTTACATAGTTAGTACGGTCGAAAAAAGACATATGTCCATCAAGTTCAACCAGGGAATTAAGGGGTAGGGGTGTGGCGCGATATTGGGGAAGGGATGAGATTTTATATTTCTTCATAAGCATTAATCTTATTTTGTCAATTAGGAACATTCAGCACCCACCCGCTATCAAGGCAGCTGCCTATCATGTCATGCCCTACCTGCACAGGTGTGCTGGCTACTCAAATGATCCAATTAAGGAGGCCATTTAGTCAGCAGCAGCAGAAGTCCTGTGCCTGGACGCTCCAAAAGCGGCCAGACACAAGCAGAAGCAGAAGCAGCAGCAGCAGCACCACCTTTTGTTTTTTGGCTGCAGCAGCAGCAGCAGCAAGGCCCACAGGGCTGGCTAGCTGGCTAGCCAGCAAGCAGGTAGCAATGAAAGTAGGAATCTTTCTTTTTAACCCTGTAAGGGGGTGGTGCACTGTACCCGAAGATACTGCCATATCGGGTCAATGCATAGGGCGACGGAAGCAAGCTTCGAAATCGGCCCCCGTTCTCAAAAATCCATTTAATATATGGTCCCCAGATAGGGGACGTATCAGATATTAAACTGATAAGAACAGATTTTTTTTTTTTTTTTATCTAAAGCCGAGGAACGTGCTTTCGATTCACCCAAAGTGCAAGAAAAAGTGCAAACGTGTTACACTAAAAAAAACGTGCACAAAGGATGCGGTCTATCGCAAGCCCTTCTCCGATAGGAGAGAGGCCCCCCAACAAACCTTACCCTTCGCCTCCAGACCAAAAGGTACCTGCGAGGTTCCAGGTTCGATGTCCCTTTTCGCCGAAGCTACTAGGAGACCACAAATGCTCCCGGCATCCCCCTTGGCGTTAGCCAAGGTATCTGCCCGCAGAGCCGATTACGGTAGGTACCCTGCGAAGCAGGAGTACCCGGGGTGTTTGCAGGGAGGTGCGGAACCTAATGGCCACACACACCTCCCCTAGACCGCCAGGAGGGACACCCAGAAGGGCTACCGCATCCTGACAAATCCTGTGAACACACAACACGCAAAAAGTGACACAGTGAGACAAAAAATAAATAAATAAGTGAATGTGTGCAGATATACTGCCCGGACATCCGGCCGGATCTATAAAAATTTCTCTGATCCTAGCCAGAAGGCCGGGAATCAAGAGGTGAGTGCCACAAGGTGAAGAGATTATGGTGCCCGTGCTTCAACTCAGTGAGCCTATTCTCCCAGTGAGTTTCGGCACCTCGGGGTCACCACTCCCCGAGGCACAAAAGTACCTCGGCTCTAGACCCTCTCAGCCTCATGGCGAGACCCGGAGGGAACAGGTCACATCGGGGCAGCCGTCGAGCTGATTCCTCAGAACCAGCCCCGGAAAGCCCTGGTACACCTGCATCCTCCATGCAGCACCCATCCCCACCAGCATGAAAACTGATAAGAACAGATACTACACTTGATCTTAGCCAAAAGGCCGAGAAGCGATAACCGTGAAAGGGGCGGGCCCAACAAGGTCCCCTTCATGGGCACTATCACTGCTTGCTGTCAGGGAGGCTGCCAGACAATTTTCCATGCACACTCTGGGCTGGGGGGCAGTCAACCACCAGTACACACAGCAGAACCTAAACCCATACCATTATTGCTAAGCAGCAAGACAGGGGCCCATTGCACTCCCACGGGGCCTTTTTAAATGCAATCCATAACCCGGATTTGCCAGGAACCCTTCTTACTCCTCCTACTTGCATGTGACACTGGGCTTAGGATCTGCATAGGAAACACACACACAAGCACACACCTACCTTTGTTGCCTGCAGATGCCTCCTTGGCTGTCCCCAAACGGTATCAAACCAACACCCACGGGAAGCTGTAAGCATAGAGGACATGCCTGCACCCCATTGGACTTACCTGTGTGGGTTAAACCCGGGTTATTTGACAACCTATGGCGGTGATGGTTCTGCTCAGGCAGAGCAGTGCTGATGCTCCTCATAAAGCTGTCGCTGCTGTGAAGGTTCTAGGTGACATCACAAATCCCTATGGTTACATACACAACAAAGCTGGGTTGTTGTTGTTTACACTCTGCAAGGCCTGTGGAAGTGAGTGACATCATAGCACTGTAGTTCTGAGGGTTCTAGATGGATGCAACAATCTCCTGTTGCTTCTATGAAGGCCATAATAGACGACATCACCAAACAGCTCCATAGTCACATACACAGCAAAGGAGAGATGTTGTTTACACCTAGTGATGTCAGTGGTATTGAGTGACATCACAGCACAGTGCTAAGGCTCCTGGGCCTGGACACAGCAGCGGCTGCAATATCTCAACGGAGAATACGTTTATATATATGTGTGTGTGTGCGCGTATATATATATATATATATATATATATATATATATATATATTTCTCCGCCGAAATCACTTTTAAACCCATTTCCACCTTTTTTTCCCTTCTCTTCCTCTTACTTTTTTTTCACGTTTTTTTACGTTTTTCTCCTTTTCGCCTCTTTTCTGGGCGTATTATTCTTCTTTTTCTTCTTTTTTTTCGTCTAATGCATACCCCATCAGTGCAGCAATGCTTATTCAATACCGCCAGCAGATGGAGACACTGGGGGATAATTTTCTAAGGATTTATACTGATTTTTCCTGTCTGAATTTGTCGCACAGAAAGTTGCAGGCCAAATATGTGTGACATTTCTGCGACTTTAGCTTCTAGAGCATTTTTACAACATTATACATAGGTGCTGAATACATAAAAAGCGACTGTTCAGCGACAGACAAGTCGCATCGGCTGAAAGTAGGCCAGAATGTCAGTCCATGTTGGAGCAGGTTTAGATACAGTCTAAAGCATAGATCTCAAAGTCTGTGCACAGAATTTAGCAAGGGCCTCGCACCTTCTGATGCATCAGGTAGGTGCACAATAGCATAGCCTAACCCTCTGTACTTTGGTCTATATTGATGCGGGACATAGACAGCCAGCTGATGACCAATCCATTAGTGCAATGGATGGCTGGAAGCATTTGTCTTTGCCTTTGCAATACCACAGAAGCAATGCATGGTCAATGTACAGCAATGACACACCTGTGTGAACAGCCAGGAGACCCCCCCCCCCCCCCCCCCATGTTATGTTACATAGTTACATAGTTAGTACGGTCGAAAAAAGACATATGTCCATCAAGTTCAACCAGGGAATTAAGGGGTAGGGGTGTGGCGCGATATTGGGGAAGGGATGAGATTTTATATTTCTTCATAAGCATTAATCTTATTTTGTCAATTAGGAACATTCAGCACCCACCCGCTATCAAGGCAGCTGCCTATCATGTCATGCCCTACCTGCACAGGTGTGCTGGCTACTCAAATGATCCAATTAAGGAGGCCATTTAGTCAGCAGCAGCAGAAGTCCTGTGCCTGGACGCTCCAACAGCGGCCAGACACAAGCAGAAGCAGAAGCAGCAGCAGCACCACCTTTTGTTTTTTGGCTGCAGCAGCAGCAGCAGCAAGGCCCACAGGGCTGGCTAGCTGGCTAGCCAGCAAGCAGGTAGCAATGAAAGTAGGAATCTTTCTTTTTAACCCTGTAAGGGGGTGGTGCACTGTACCCGAAGATACTGCCATATCGGGTCAATGCATAGGGCGACGGAAGCAAGCTTCGAAATCGGCCCCCGTTCTCAAAAATCCATTTAATATATGGTCCCCAGATAGGGGACGTATCAGATATTAAACTGATAAGAACAGATACTACACTTGATCTTAGCCAAAAGGCCGAGAAGCGATAACCGTGAAAGGGGCGGGCCCAACAAGGTCCCCTTCATGGGCACTATCACTGCTTGCTGTCAGGGAGGCTGCCAGACAATTTTCCATGCACACTCTGGGCTGGGGGGCAGTCAACCACCAGTACACACAGCAGAACCTAAACCCATACCATTATTGCTAAGCAGCAAGACAGGGGCCCATTGCACTCCCACGGGGCCTTTTTAAATGCAATCCATAACCCGGATTTGCCAGGAACCCTTCTTACTCCTCCTACTTGCATGTGACACTGGGCTTAGGATCTGCATAGGAAACACACACACAAGCACACACCTACCTTTGTTGCCTGCAGATGCCTCCTTGGCTGTCCCCAAACGGTATCAAACCAACACCCACGGGAAGCTGTAAGCATAGAGGACATGCCTGCACCCCATTGGACTTACCTGTGTGGGTTAAACCCGGGTTATTTGACAACCTATGGCGGTGATGGTTCTGCTCAGGCAGAGCAGTGCTGATGCTCCTCATAAAGCTGTCGCTGCTGTGAAGGTTCTAGGTGACATCACAAATCCCTATGGTTACATACACAACAAAGCTGGGTTGTTGTTGTTTACACTCTGCAAGGCCTGTGGAAGTGAGTGACATCATAGCACTGTAGTTCTGAGGGTTCTAGATGGATGCAACAATCTCCTGTTGCTTCTATGAAGGCCATAATAGACGACATCACCAAACAGCTCCATAGTCACATACACAGCAAAGGAGAGATGTTGTTTACACCTAGTGATGTCAGTGGTATTGAGTGACATCACAGCACAGTGCTAAGGCTCCTGGGCCTGGACACAGCAGCGGCTGCAATATCTCAACGGAGAATACGTTTATATATATGTGTGTGTGTGCGCGTATATATATATATATATATATATATATATATATATATATATATATATTTCTCCGCCGAAATCACTTTTAAACCCATTTCCACCTTTTTTTCCCTTCTCTTCCTCTTACTTTTTTTTCACGTTTTTTTACGTTTTTCTCCTTTTCGCCTCTTTTCTGGGCGTATTATTCTTCTTTTTCTTCTTTTTTTTCGTCTAATGCATACCCCATCAGTGCAGCAATGCTTATTCAATACCGCCAGCAGATGGAGACACTGGGGGATAATTTTCTAAGGATTTATACTGATTTTTCCTGTCTGAATTTGTCGCACAGAAAGTTGCAGGCCAAATATGTGTGACATTTCTGCGACTTTAGCTTCTAGAGCATTTTTACAACATTATACATAGGTGCTGAATACATAAAAAGCGACTGTTCAGCGACAGACAAGTCGCATCGGCTGAAAGTAGGCCAGAATGTCAGTCCATGTTGGAGCAGGTTTAGATACAGTCTAAAGCATAGATCTCAAAGTCTGTGCACAGAATTTAGCAAGGGCCTCGCACCTTCTGATGCATCAGGTAGGTGCACAATAGCATAGCCTAACCCTCTGTACTTTGGTCTATATTGATGCGGGACATAGACAGCCAGCTGATGACCAATCCATTAGTGCAATGGATGGCTGGAAGCATTTGTCTTTGCCTTTGCAATACCACAGAAGCAATGCATGGTCAATGTACAGCAATGACACACCTGTGTGAACAGCCAGGAGACCCCCCCCCCCCCCCCCCCCCCCATGTTATGTTACATAGTTACATAGTTAGTACGGTCGAAAAAAGACATATGTCCATCAAGTTCAACCAGGGAATTAAGGGGTAGGGGTGTGGCGCGATATTGGGGAAGGGATGAGATTTTATATTTCTTCATAAGCATTAATCTTATTTTGTCAATTAGGAACATTCAGCACCCACCCGCTATCAAGGCAGCTGCCTATCATGTCATGCCCTACCTGCACAGGTGTGCTGGCTACTCAAATGATCCAATTAAGGAGGCCATTTAGTCAGCAGCAGCAGAAGTCCTGTGCCTGGACGCTCCAACAGCGGCCAGACACAAGCAGAAGCAGAAGCAGCAGCAGCAGCAGCAAGGCCCACAGGGCTGGCTAGCTGGCTAGCCAGCAAGCAGGTAGCAATGAAAGTAGGAATCTTTCTTTTTAACCCTGTAAGAGGGTGGTGCACTGTACCCGAAGATACTGCCATATCGGGTCAATGCATAGGGCGACGGAAGCAAGCTTCGAAATCGGCCCCCGTTCTCAAAAATCCATTTAATATATGGTCCCCAGATAGGGGACGTATCAGATATTAAACTGATAAGAACAGATACTACACTTGATCTTAGCCAAAAGGCCGAGAAGCGATAACCGTGAAAGGGGCGGGCCCAACAAGGTCCCCTTCATGGGCACTATCACTGCTTGCTGTCAGGGAGGCTGCCAGACAATTTTCCATGCACACTCTGGGCTGGGGGGCAGTCAACCACCAGTACACACAGCAGAACCTAAACCCATACCATTATTGCTAAGCAGCAAGACAGGGGCCCATTGCACTCCCACGGGGCCTTTTTAAATGCAATCCATAACCCGTATTTGCCAGGAACCCTTCTTACTCCTCCTACTTGCATGTGACACTGGGCTTAGGATCTGCATAGGAAACACACACACAAGCACACACCTACCTTTGTTGCCTGCAGATGCCTCCTTGGCTGTCCCCAAACGGTATCAAACCAACACCCACGGGAAGCTGTAAGCATAGAGGACATGCCTGCACCCCATTGGACTTACCTGTGTGGGTTAAACCCGGGTTATTTGACAACCTATGGCGGTGATGGTTCTGCTCAGGCAGAGCAGTGCTGATGCTCCTCATAAAGCTGTCGCTGCTGTGAAGGTTCTAGGTGACATCACAAATCCCTATGGTTACATACACAACAAAGCTGGGTTGTTGTTGTTTACACTCTGCAAGGCCTGTGGAAGTGAGTGACATCATAGCACTGTAGTTCTGAGGGTTCTAGATGGATGCAACAATCTCCTGTTGCTTCTATGAAGGCCATAATAGACGACATCACCAAACAGCTCCATAGTCACATACACAGCAAAGGAGAGATGTTGTTTACACCTAGTGATGTCAGTGGTATTGAGTGACATCACAGCACAGTGCTAAGGCTCCTGGGCCTGGACACAGCAGCGGCTGCAATATCTCAACGGAGAATACGTTTATATATATGTGTGTGTGTGCGCGTATATATATATATATATATATATATATATATATATATATATATATATATTTCTCCGCCGAAATCACTTTTAAACCCATTTCCACCTTTTTTTCCCTTCTCTTCCTCTTACTTTTTTTTCACGTTTTTTTACGTTTTTCTCCTGGGCGTATTATTCTTCTTTTTCTTCTTTTTTTTCGTCTAATGCATACCCCATCAGTGCAGCAATGCTTATTCAATACCGCCAGCAGATGGAGACACTGGGGGATAATTTTCTAAGGATTTATACTGATTTTTCCTGTCTGAATTTGTCGCACAGAAAGTTGCAGGCCAAATATGTGTGACATTTCTGCGACTTTAGCTTCTAGAGCATTTTTACAACATTATACATAGGTGCTGAATACATAAAAAGCGACTGTTCAGCGACAGACAAGTCGCATCGGCTGAAAGTAGGCCAGAATGTCAGTCCATGTTGGAGCAGGTTTAGATACAGTCTAAAGCATAGATCTCAAAGTCTGTGCACAGAATTTAGCAAGGGCCTCGCACCTTCTGATGCATCAGGTAGGTGCACAATAGCATAGCCTAACCCTCTGTACTTTGGTCTATATTGATGCGGGACATAGACAGCCAGCTGATGACCAATCCATTAGTGCAATGGATGGCTGGAAGCATTTGTCTTTGCCTTTGCAATACCACAGAAGCAATGCATGGTCAATGTACAGCAATGACACACCTGTGTGAACAGCCAGGAGACCCCCCCCCCCCCCCCCCCCATGTTATGTTACATAGTTACATAGTTAGTACGGTCGAAAAAAGACATATGTCCATCAAGTTCAACCAGGGAATTAAGGGGTAGGGGTGTGGCGCGATATTGGGGAAGGGATGAGATTTTATATTTCTTCATAAGCATTAATCTTATTTTGTCAATTAGGAACATTCAGCACCCACCCGCTATCAAGGCAGCTGCCTATCATGTCATGCCCTACCTGCACAGGTGTGCTGGCTACTCAAATGATCCAATTAAGGAGGCCATTTAGTCAGCAGCAGCAGAAGTCCTGTGCCTGGACGCTCCAACAGCGGCCAGACACAAGCAGAAGCAGAAGCAGCAGCAGCACCACCTTTTGTTTTTTGGCTGCAGCAGCAGCAGCAGCAAGGCCCACAGGGCTGGCTAGCTGGCTAGCCAGCAAGCAGGTAGCAATGAAAGTAGGAATCTTTCTTTTTAACCCTGTAAGGGGGTGGTGCACTGTACCCGAAGATACTGCCATATCGGGTCAATGCATAGGGCGACGGAAGCAAGCTTCGAAATCGGCCCCCGTTCTCAAAAATCCATTTAATATATGGTCCCCAGATAGGGGACGTATCAGATATTAAACTGATAAGAACAGATTTTTTTTTTTTTTTTTTTTTTTTTTTATTGAAAAGGAAATATACAATACATAACCAAGTAAATCATTCAAAAAATGACATATTCATCTGAAAACACATGAATAACACATATTTGACATATACAATATATACAGGAAGCATGTCTTTACATGTACATATAACAAAAAGCTTTCCCTTCATGACTTTCCCTCAGAAAAAATAAATTGCAGCGGATTCTGTCCCTCCAACTGTCCCTTCATATCAGGATATAATCTGTAAGAAAAGAAAAAGAAAGACAAATAAGAATACAATCATAACCAGTACTTCCATTTTTTGTGTTTCCAGATCCCCTCTGCATCATCAGAACCATAGTTTTTCCTATCACATAATACGTAAAGGTAAATTTTACCACGGATCATGCCCAGACATTCCTTCACACTTACTTCAGTTTGATTGAAAATCCTAATATTCCTTACATCCCACAGAACCTCTTTTACACAATTTACTATGAACCATAACACTCTTGCCTTCTCTCTCTCCACTGCACACAAACCAAACATCATCATATTAAAGGATAAGATTTCAATTCCAGTAAGATTTTTAATTAGACCAGACATTTTTCTCCACACAGACTTCGCATAACCACACTCCCAAAACACATGTACATAATTCTCACATCCACCGCAACCATCCCTGGGACACACTTCACTGTCTACCAATCTCCTTCTCCTCTGAAATTCCCTTGTTGGCAGACACCCATGAGCTAACATCCAAGACAAGTCCTTTTGTTTATTTGTCAGTTCCTTGTGACTGACATTTTTCCACACTACCTTACAATCCTTCTCAGACAGACCTCCCACACATTCCACTGTTTCTCTCTGCTCCAACACTTTCATCACCTTCTTACTATCATTCCATTCAGTCACACATTCCAGATTATTTTTCCTGACACACCGCCCTATTCTCTGATAGAACCAAGGAACCTCAAAACTTACAGGTACCCTTAAGTCCCCTTTCCATTAGCTTATATTTCAACAACACATTACCAGCCAAATACCTTACCATGCACCCAAACACACATTCCTTCTTACTAACAGCGAGACAAAAACTGACATACTTCACAGCCAGGAACACTTCCACATTCATCATTCCTTTCCCACCATGCATTCTGCTTTTCACCACCTTCCCACGACTCAATTTCTCCATCCTTGAATTCCATAAGAAAACAAAGATCTGCCTGATAATTCTTGCCAGACACCTATCCGGTGGAGGAAACACATAATTAACATAAAGCAAAATAGGAATTATAACAGCTTTAATAACCAGAATCCTTCCCTCAATCGATAAAGTCCTTAAAGACCAGAAGTTTATTTTATTCCCCACCCTCCCCAAAACCCTCTCCCAACTTTCTTTCCCATACAAATCATTATCAAACACCACCCCAAGCACTTCCACACCCCCCTCTCTCACAGGCCACTCGCACAACCCACTCTCTCCCCACCCCTCAAAAAATTTACAACCACTCTTCCCAACATTAAGCTTAAACCCACTCATTAAACAGAAACACTCAATCAATAACTTAGCACGCCTTACCCCTGCCATTGACTTACATACAACAGTAACATCATCCATGTAACCAATCACTCGCATATCCTTCCCATGACTACCAGGTATTTCTATACCCCGCATCACCTTATCTCTCCTAATCATCCCCAACAAAGGCTCAATCATACAAATAAAAAGAATTGGCGACAGGGGACACCCCTGCCGCACTCCAGATTTTATACTCACCTCCCTACTCAGAAAACCATTGACCTGAATCTTACTATAAATGTCCCTATACAAACATTCAATCCACTTCACCATTCTGTCCGGCACATTCATCCTCCTCAAAACCCTAAACAATAAATCATGCACCACCCTATCATACGCTTTTTCAAAATCCACCGTAACAACAGCCACACCTTGCTTCCTAGTTTTACAGTCCCACAATACATCCCTCAGACCTAACAGACATTCAGAAATCCTACGGTCAGGCACTGCACACATTTGCTCCTCACCTACCATACAATCAATCACATCCTTTAACCTATTCGCAATAACTTTAGCAATAATTTTGTAATCACAATTCAAGAGCGCTATAGGCCTCCAATTTTTAAGATCCCTCTTATCCCCTTTTTTAAACAATAACACAGTCACACTCTCACTCATACTTTTAGATAACTTCCCTCTCCTAAGTACTTCCTTACACACCTCCCATACATAATCCCCTAACATATCCCAAAACACAAGATAAAATTCCACAGGCAAACCATCACTCCCTGCCACCTTTCCTTTCTTCATCCCATTCACAGCATCCTCCACCTCACTCTTCCTCACATCCTCTTCCATAAAGAACCCATCAATTTCATCCAAACGCTTATCCACATATCCCAAACATTCCTCCTCTAGAGTCACGTCCCGCTCCTTCTCCGTGAATAAATCAGAATAAAACTTCCACACTTCCTCTAACACCTCATCCTTACCAAAGACCTCTACCCCATCATTCTTAAAAACACTCATCATCTCAGTTTTTTTACTGAATGCCTTTTTAAAGAAAAATTTGCTACATTTCTCATCCTTCTCTTTCACTTCAACCCTAGCCTGTGCAATAATCTTCCTTCCATTCCTCTCCAGACACTCATTCACACTTCCACGAGCTTCCTCAATCTCCTTCTCAACACTCATCCCCAAACGCCTCAATTCATACAAATACTCTAACCTTCTTTGCCATCTCTCATACTCTTCTCTATCTTTCCTCCCTTTCTCACACCCTTTTTTAATAAAAAACCTTTTAGTCTCTAACTTCACCCACTCCCACCACTCAACCACACTATAAAATGCATCCTTCCTCAACACCCATCCATCAAAACGCTCCCTATATTCTTGTAATACACATTCATTATCCAATAAAGACACATTCAACTTCCAAACACCCTTTCCATACTCACTTACACCACCACCTTTTACCACACACTCAATCCAGGCATGATCCGTGAACGGTAACCTCCTCCGTCTGAAATTAGAAACAGACATTAGTTTTGAGACAAAAATGAAATCAATTCGCGAACTTGTATTGTTAGAAAAATATGTATAACCGATAGTACCATCATTATGGGCAACAAAGGAATCCTTTAACCCAAATAAATTTACAATCTCTTTAAGCTGCTTACTAGTACTGTCTAAACCAGACCCACCACCCACCGTAGTACTACTCCTATCCCCCTCTGTTATTATACAATTGAAATCCCCTATAAGGAACACATCATCCCTCCCACTCAAAAAGAAATATAATTTCTCAAACACCTCCCCTCTTTCCTTCCTCCCAGTTGGAGCATAAACATTAATTACTTTATATGTGAAACCCCTGAAAATAAAATGCACTAATAATACCCTACCCGGAACAATATGGACAACTTTTTTAACAACAAACTCATTATTTTTGAACAAAATCCCCACCCCCGAATTACGTTCCATTGAACCAGACCATACCGATTGCCCATAAGGCCAGGAGATATTTGGCTCCCCATCCAAGCAGCACTCCTGGAGACCTAAAACATCAAAAGAATATCCAGAAAGTAAATCAAAAATGGCGGATCTCCTTTCTAAAGATCTAATACTGCGGACATTTAGAGAACCAATTGTTAAACTCATTCAAACATTTGAAGGAAAAAAAGGAAATACAAAATCAAGCATTATCAAAAGGAGGCCTAGCCTTTCCCCGACCTCTACCCTTATTTTTTGCCTCCCCTTCCTTAAACTTAAGAGTCTTTGTCAATTTTTTGACTGAACATTCCTCCAAATAACCTGTGCCCAGGGAGGATAAAGAGGAGTCAGAATCAATCTGACATGACGACCCTCCACCTGCCTCCTCCCTTCCCGGGCTAGGAAAGTCCTCAATCCTTTGACTCTGAGGAGTCGGACAGTCATCCTCCGATTCTTCCACCGGCATCTTTCTCTTCAAGGATTCTTTGTCCACAGTCATCTCCTCTGGGGGATCAGAGGCCTCCGAAACAGATGCCCCCGAAACAGACTCCGCCTTCTCCCCTTCTGTCACCAAAGCATCCGGAACAGACCTAGAAATGGAAGGAAAAACAGGGGCAGACTCTGCTTCACTGGTCAGCACGCTAACCTCTGCATCGCCTGCCCTAGCAGCATTGGAGTCCTCAGGAACTGTCCCACCTCGAAGAGCCATTGCATATGATCGGGGTGCCCCGGACTGGTAAGTGGGGCAACTCCTAGCCAGGTGATCCGAAGAACCACAGAAATGACACTTGCGTTTCTCGGGACAGTCTGCAGTGCGGTGATCAGGCTTGTGGCAGTTCCTGCAAACTTGCCCGGTTGTACAGTTCTCTCTGGTATGACCAAAGCAAAAACAGTCCCGGCAAAAACTTGGCATCCCCGGGTAGTGCAGAAACCCCCTGTTGTTCCCTATCGCAAAGTTCTGCGGGGGGTGACAAAAACCTTCAGCACCACCATCGGGGGCAGGCCTAAACTCCACCCAAAAACGTCTCATGCCTGTGAAAGTCCCCAGGATGTTATTTTTCCTCTCCGCACCAGAAACAGACACACAATACCTTCTTAGAAAGGTCTGGATCTCCTCATCCCGCACAAAAGGGTTGTACATATGCACTACCACTGGAACTTTCTTAGGCCGAGCCTCGCAGGAAATGAATCGGATCCCTTGTAGGTCAGGGTGAGAGGCATTCTCCTTACTCCGGTAGAGACAGGTACGGAGATCATCCAGGTTGTAGAAGGTCACGTCAAAGAATCCTTGGCTGGGAAAGACCTGGACACAGAAGATGGAAGCATGCGGCATCCTCAGCACTCCCTCCACGACCTTCTGCTGGACATGCAAAATCCCGTAGGCACTCCTCTTTTCCTCCTCGATAAACAGCCGTACTGTATTAGGAGCGTTCGGCGCATTAGCCATCCTCTCCGGCAGACCCGTCCTCCGATGATCACCTTCCCGTTATCCTGGGACTAAGCCCTCTCCCCAATAGCAGCAGGTGGGTGAAGCCCAGGCAATAAACCTGGGCGATCCCACAAGGCCGAGGAGAGGGGTACCCGAATACCTTAGGGCAAGACACTTGATCTTAGCCAAAAGGCCGAGAAGCGATAACCGTGAAAGGGGCGGGCCCAACAAGGTCCCCTTCATGGGCACTATCACTGCTTGCTGTCAGGGAGGCTGCCAGACAATTTTCCATGCACACTCTGGGTTGGGGGGCAGTCAACCACCAGTACACACAGCAGAACCTAAACCCATACCATTATTGCTAAGCAGCAAGACAGGGGCCCATTGCACTCCCACGGGGCCTTTTTAAATGCAATCCATAACCCGGATTTGCCAGGAACCCTTCTTACTCCTCCTACTTGCATGTGACACTGGGCTTAGGATCTGCATAGGAAACACACACACAAGCACACACCTACCTTTGTTGCCTGCAGATGCCTCCTTGGCTGTCCCCAAACGGTATCAAACCAACACCCACGGGAAGCTGTAAGCATAGAGGACATGCCTGCACCCCATTGGACTTACCTGTGTGGGTTAAACCCGGGTTATTTGACAACCTATGGCGGTGATGGTTCTGCTCAGGCAGAGCAGTGCTGATGCTCCTCATAAAGCTGTCGCTGCTGTGAAGGTTCTAGGTGACATCACAAATCCCTATGGTTACATACACAACAAAGCTGGGTTGTTGTTGTTTACACTCTGCAAGGCCTGTGGAAGTGAGTGACATCATAGCACTGTAGTTCTGAGGGTTCTAGATGGATGCAGCAATCTCCTGTTGCTTCTATGAAGGCCATAATAGACGACATCACCAAACAGCTCCATAGTCACATACACAGCAAAGGAGAGATGTTGTTTACACCTAGTGATGTCAGTGGTATTGAGTGACATCACAGCACAGTGCTAAGGCTCCTGGGCCTGGACACAGCAGCGGCTGCAATATCTCAACGGAGAATACGTTTATATATATGTGTGTGTGTGCGCGTATATATATATATATATATATATATATATATATATATATATATATATATTTCTCCGCCGAAATCACTTTTAAACCCATTTCCACCTTTTTTTCCCTTCTCTTCCTCTTACTTTTTTTTCACGTTTTTTTACGTTTTTCTCCTTTTCGCCTCTTTTCTGGGCGTATTATTCTTCTTTTTCTTCTTTTTTTTCGTCTAATGCATACCCCATCAGTGCAGCAATGCTTATTCAATACCGCCAGCAGATGGAGACACTGGGGGATAATTTTCTAAGGATTTATACTGATTTTTCCTGTCTGAATTTGTCGCACAGAAAGTTGCAGGCCAAATATGTGTGACATTTCTGCGACTTTAGCTTCTAGAGCATTTTTACAACATTATACATAGGTGCTGAATACATAAAAAGCGACTGTTCAGCGACAGACAAGTCGCATCGGCTGAAAGTAGGCCAGAATGTCAGTCCATGTTGGAGCAGGTTTAGATACAGTCTAAAGCATAGATCTCAAAGTCTGTGCACAGAATTTAGCAAGGGCCTCGCACCTTCTGATGCATCAGGTAGGTGCACAATAGCATAGCCTAACCCTCTGTACTTTGGTCTATATTGATGCGGGACATAGACAGCCAGCTGATGACCAATCCATTAGTGCAATGGATGGCTGGAAGCATTTGTCTTTGCCTTTGCAATACCACAGAAGCAATGCATGGTCAATGTACAGCAATGACACACCTGTGTGAACAGCCAGGAGACCCCCCCCCCCCCCCCCATGTTATGTTACATAGTTACATAGTTAGTACGGTCGAAAAAAGACATATGTCCATCAAGTTCAACCAGGGAATTAAGGGGTAGGGGTGTGGCGCGATATTGGGGAAGGGATGAGATTTTATATTTCTTCATAAGCATTAATCTTATTTTGTCAATTAGGAACATTCAGCACCCACCCGCTATCAAGGCAGCTGCCTATCATGTCATGCCCTACCTGCACAGGTGTGCTGGCTACTCAAATGATCCAATTAAGGAGGCCATTTAGTCAGCAGCAGCAGAAGTCCTGTGCCTGGACGCTCCAACAGCGGCCAGACACAAGCAGAAGCAGAAGCAGCAGCAGCACCACCTTTTGTTTTTTGGCTGCAGCAGCAGCAGCAGCAGCAAGGCCCACAGGGCTGGCTAGCTGGCTAGCCAGCAAGCAGGTAGCAATGAAAGTAGGAATCTTTCTTTTTAACCCTGTAAGGGGGTGGTGCACTGTACCCGAAGATACTGCCATATCGGGTCAATGCATAGGGCGACGGAAGCAAGCTTCGAAATCGGCCCCCGTTCTCAAAAATCCATTTAATATATGGTCCCCAGATAGGGGACGTATCAGATATTAAACTGATAAGAACAGATACTACACTTGATCTTAGCCAAAAGGCCGAGAAGCGATAACCGTGAAAGGGGCGGGCCCAACAAGGTCCCCTTCATGGGCACTATCACTGCTTGCTGTCAGGGAGGCTGCCAGACAATTTTCCATGCACACTCTGGGCTGGGGGGCAGTCAACCACCAGTACACACAGCAGAACCTAAACCCATACCATTATTGCTAAGCAGCAAGACAGGGGCCCATTGCACTCCCACGGGGCCTTTTTAAATGCAATCCATAACCCGGATTTGCCAGGAACCCTTCTTACTCCTCCTACTTGCATGTGACACTGGGCTTAGGATCTACATAGGAAACACACACACAAGCACACACCTACCTTTGTTGCCTGCAGATGCCTCCTTGGCTGTCCCCAAACGGTATCAAACCAACACCCACGGGAAGCTGTAAGCATAGAGGACATGCCTGCACCCCATTGGACTTACCTGTGTGGGTTAAACCCGGGTTATTTGACAACCTATGGCGGTGATGGTTCTGCTCAGGCAGAGCAGTGCTGATGCTCCTCATAAAGCTGTCGCTGCTGTGAAGGTTCTAGGTGACATCACAAATCCCTATGGTTACATACACAACAAAGCTGGGTTGTTGTTGTTTACACTCTGCAAGGCCTGTGGAAGTGAGTGACATCATAGCACTGTAGTTCTGAGGGTTCTAGATGGATGCAACAATCTCCTGTTGCTTCTATGAAGGCCATAATAGACGACATCACCAAACAGCTCCATAGTCACATACACAGCAAAGGAGAGATGTTGTTTACACCTAGTGATGTCAGTGGTATTGAGTGACATCACAGCACAGTGCTAAGGCTCCTGGGCCTGGACACAGCAGCGGCTGCAATATCTCAACGGAGAATACGTTTATATATATGTGTGTGTGTGCGCGTATATATATATATATATATATATATATATATATATATATATATATATATATATATTTCTCCGCCGAAATCACTTTTAAACCCATTTCCACCTTTTTTTCCCTTCTCTTCCTCTTACTTTTTTTTCACGTTTTTTTACGTTTTTCTCCTTTTCGCCTCTTTTCTGGGCGTATTATTCTTCTTTTTCTTCTTTTTTTTCGTCTAATGCATACCCCATCAGTGCAGCAATGCTTATTCAATACCGCCAGCAGATGGAGACACTGGGGGATAATTTTCTAAGGATTTATACTGATTTTTCCTGTCTGAATTTGTCGCACAGAAAGTTGCAGGCCAAATATGTGTGACATTTCTGCGACTTTAGCTTCTAGAGCATTTTTACAACATTATACATAGGTGCTGAATACATAAAAAGCGACTGTTCAGCGACAGACAAGTCGCATCGGCTGAAAGTAGGCCAGAATGTCAGTCCATGTTGGAGCAGGTTTAGATACAGTCTAAAGCATAGATCTCAAAGTCTGTGCACAGAATTTAGCAAGGGCCTCGCACCTTCTGATGCATCAGGTAGGTGCACAATAGCATAGCCTAACCCTCTGTACTTTGGTCTATATTGATGCGGGACATAGACAGCCAGCTGATGACCAATCCATTAGTGCAATGGATGGCTGGAAGCATTTGTCTTTGCCTTTGCAATACCACAGAAGCAATGCATGGTCAATGTACAGCAATGACACACCTGTGTGAACAGCCAGGAGACCCCCCCCCCCCCCCCAT